>NC_041396.2:120224539-120474539 GCF_900747795.2 Erpetoichthys calabaricus
TCTCTTTTGCGAGCCTGGAGCGCCTGTGTGTATTGTCACGCTTGGGTCACAGATTTGCACAGAGACACAGGAGGTTGTAGAAAAAAAGGAACTTTATTCAAAGCACTGCAAACAAACATTTGTCTCTTTTCAACAGTTTAAACGTGCTCCATGACAAGTCAGAGATGACAGCTCCGCCAGGAGCACAGATTGTCTGAGAGAGAAAGAAGGAGAAGCAAGCAACCAATTTAACAAACTGAAAGAAGCCCGTGCAGGCTTTTTAAGAAGGCGGAGCACCGCACAAGAGGCATATTACGCGACAGAGCCGGCAAGAAGGGAAAGGAGGAATGTGAAGGTAGTCTGTCCATGTTTCTTAGAGGTTTTCCCAGGGGCGTCTGTATTCTCTGGGGGTGCGATCAGCTTTGCAGCTCACAGTGTGTCTGTCTAGAGCGCTCCTGTGTGTGTGCGCACACGCCTCTCTCGCGTGTGTTCCTGTGTGTGTGTGTGTGTGTACAGCCCTCTGTCTCTTGCGCTGCCTCTCTGTGTGTGTGTGTGTGTGTGTGTGTGTGTGTGTGTGTGCACGCGCTCTCTCTCGCTCGCTGCACAGGAAATGCACAGGGAGAGAATGAACATCAACAAACCGAAAGGGAACCTGGCTTGTTCGTAAACCGAGTGTTTGGTCGTGAACCGAGGCAAAAGTTTGGCGAACTTTTTGGTCGTAAACCGAGTTGTACGTGTGCCGAGACGTTCGTGAACCGAGGTTCCACTGTATATATATATATATATATATATATATATATAGATAGATAGATAGATAGATAGATAGTTTTTCACACCACTGTATATATCTATATCTATTTGCCCCCTTCCTGATTTCTTATTCTTTTGCATGTTTGTCACACAAAATGTTTCTGATCATCAAACACATTTAACCATTAGTCAAATATAACACAAGTAAACACAAAATGCAGTTTTTAAATGATGGTGTTTATTATTTAGGGAGAAAAAAAATCCAAACCTACATGGCCCTGTGTGAAAAAGTAATTGCCCCCTTGTTAAAAAATAACCTAACTGTGGTGTATCACACCTGAGTTCAATTTCCGTAGCCACCCCCAGGCCTGATTACTGCCACACCTGTTTCAATCAAGAAATCACTTAAATAGGAGCTGCCTGACACAGAGAAGTAGACCAAAAGCACCTCAAAAGCTAGACATCATGCCAAGATCCAAAGAAATTCAGGAACAAATGAGAACAGAAGTAATTGAGATCTATCAGTCTGGTAAAGGTTATAAAGCCATTTCTAAAGCTTTGGGACTCCAGCGAACCAAAGTGAGAGCCATTATCCACAAATGGCAAAAACATGGAACAGTGGTGAACCTTCCCAGGAGTGGCCGGCCGACCAAAATTACCCCAAGAGCGCAGAGACGACTCATCCGAGAGGTCACAAAAGACCCCAGGACAACGTCTAAAGAACTGCAGGCCTCACTTGCCTCAATTAAGGTCAGTGTTCACGACTCCACCATAAGAAAGAGACTGGGCAAAAACGGCCTGCATGGCAGATTTCCAAGACGCAAACCACTGTTAAGCAAAAAGAACATTAGGGCTCGTCTCAATTTTGCTAAGAAACATCTCAATGATTGCCAAGACTTTTGGGAAAATACCTTGTGGACTGATGAGTCAAAAGTTGAACTTTTTGGAAGGCAAATGTCCCGTTACATCTGGCGTAAAAGGAACACAGCATTTCAGAAAAAGACAGTAAAATATGGTGGTAGTAGTGTGATGGTCTGGGGTTGTTTTGCTGCTTCAGGACCTGGAAGGCTTGCTGTGATAGATGGAACCATGAATTCTACTGTCTACCAAAAAATCCTGAAGGAGAATGTCCGGCCATCTGTTCGTCAACTCAAGCTGAAGCGATCTTGGGTGCTGCAACAGGACAATGACCCAAAACACACCAGCAAATCCACCTCTGAATGGCTGAAGAAAAACAAAATGAAGACTTTGGAGTGGCCTAGTCAAAGTCCTGACCTGAATCCAATTGAGATGCTATGGCATGACCTTAAAAAGGCGGTTCATGCTAGAAAACCCTCAAATAAAGCTGAATTACAACAATTTTGCAAAGATGAGTGGGCCAAAACTCCTCCAGAGCGCTGTAAAAGACTCATTGCAAGTTATCGCAAACGCTTGATTGCAGTTATTGCTGCTAAGGGTGGCCCAACCAGTTATTAGGTTCAGGGGGCAATTACTTTTTCACACAGGGCCATGTAGGTTTGGATTTTTTTTCTCCCTAAATAATAAAAACCATCATTTAAAAACTGCATTTTGTGTTTACTTGTGTTATATTTGACTAATGGTTAAATGTGTTTGATGATCAGAAACATTTTGTGTGACAAACATGCAAAAGAATAAGAAATCAGGAAGGGGGCAAATAGTTTTTCACACCACTGTAGATATATAGATAGATAGAGATATATAGATATATAGATAGATTATATATATATATATATATATATATATATATATATATATATATATATATATATATATATATATATATCTGATAGATAGATATATGTGTATGCATGTAGATATTTATATATGTGTGTATATATATGTACATATGTAAATATGTATATGTATATATATGTGTCTGTATGTGTATATATGTTGATATATGTATATATATGTGTATGTGTATATGTATATATATATATATATGTATATATGTAGATATGTTTATATGTAGATATTTATATATAAGTATATATGTTTATGTATATATATATGTTTACATAACCTCTTTAACACACTACTTCTCCGCTGCGAAGCGCGGGTATTTTGCTAGTATATATATATATATATATATATATATATTGCAATCGATTCCGTCAGTCTGCTGAACCCCAGCCTGCAATCATGATCTTGAGGAAAGGCTTAATCCATATTGTCTGTGCACACCGCAGCACATCTGCCTCCAGAATGTCCATAGCCCTCTTATTTTATTTTTTTTCTGGTGACATTCAAGAGATTATGGAATGCACAAAAACCTTAGTAACTGTGGCCTTTGTCTTGCTGTGTCTTTTGTTTAGAATTAGAATTAATACGTTTTGTTTTGGACGTGCTCTGTCTCTTCGTATGTCAGAGGACTGGAACATCGCGAAGTGGGGTCTAGCCTCATGTGGGGAGGCAAAATGGGGGGGTGGGGGGATAAAGGGGGGAGAGAAGGAGAGCAGGTTATATTTAATCTATTCTTATAATCCTTATAATTATAAATATCAATGCAGCAACAGGCTAACATGCAACAACTCCTGGGGAATCTTGAAACTAAGATTAAAACTGCCATATTACCAATTAAAACTATAAAATGACATTAAAAACTCAGAATCAATGTCTCCATGATGGGACAGTTAACTTTGTGAGCTGGAATGTTAAAGGCCTGAATCACGAATTAAAGAGAAAGAAAGTATGCTCTCACCTAACAGGCTTAAACGCTAAAGTAGTATTTTTACAGGAGACCCACTTACTAACCAAGGATCAGTTCAGATTACAAAAAGACTGGACTGGCCAAATGTTCCATTCTAGCTTTATAAAGAAAACTAGAGGGGTGGGAATTCTCATACATAGAACAGTTCCATTTGTAGCATCAGAGGTAGTGTCGGACCCTGAAGGGAGATATGTGATGGTCATGGGCAACTTATATAACAGTAAAATGATTTTGATAAATGTTTATGCACCCAATGTTGATGATAAGGAATTCATGCAAAATCTATTTGCATCCATTCCCAATGTGAACACTCATAAAATTATAATGGCTGGGGACTTTAATTGTGTTTTAAATCCACTCTTAGATAGGACTCCCGTGACAGGGGGGACGACATCTAATACTGCAAAGATAATTACACAGTTTTTAAATGATCACAACTTATCAGACCCCTGGAGGTTTCTTAACCCAAACTCAAGAACATATTCGTTCTACTCACCAGTGCATTATAGCTACTCAAGAATTGATTATTTTTTTATAGATAATAATTTCCTGCCTACAAATAAATCATGCAAATATGACACAATTGTTATCTCTGACCATGCCCCTCTAGTCTTGGAGCTAAAATCAATAAGCCCCTCGTACTCACCTCGCAGATGGCGTCTTAACCCTCTTTTATTGGCAGACGAGAACTGCACAGAATTTATATCCAAACAAATCAGCTTCTTCCTAGAGACAAACACGTCTACAGAGGTTTCTGCAGGAACACTCTGGGAAACTCTAAAGGCCTTCCTAAGAGGCCAGATTATTTCATATCTTTCCCATAGAAATAAATTAGAAACCAAGAAAGTGTCAGAGCTAAGAAATGAAATTACTAGAATAGATGAAGAACAAGCCAGGCGTCCAAGTGAAGCTCTTCACAGGAAAAGGCAGGCCCTGCATACAGAACTTAACATCTTAACAACTAAAGAAACTGAACAACTTATTTATAAGTCTAGACAGCATTACTATGAACACGGAGAAAAAGCTAATAAGCTTTTAGCTCAACAAATTCATAAACAAGAAGTTCACAATGCAATACCAGTAATCACCAACAAGAATGGAGAAGAAATCATCGACCATAATAAAATAATGCACACATTTAGAGATTACTATAAGTCTTTATATTCCACTGAGCCCAAAGAAGACAACACGCAATCTAATACATTTCTGGATAATTCACAAATACCACAAATAGATGCTTTAAGTGCTGAGGAACTAGATAAACCTCTAACGCTAACAGAATTATTAGACGCTATAAAGTCACTACAAAGCGGGAAATCATCAGGCCCTGATGGTTACCCCGTAGAGTTTTATAAGAAATTCTCCACTCAGCTAGCTCCACTCTTACTGGTAACATTTACAGAAGCTAAAGACCACCAAATACTACCTCAAACATTTCGACAAGCATTAATCACCGTCTTTCCTAAACAAAATAAGGACTTGTTACAATGTGCATCATATAGACCAATTTCACTCCTGAATAATGATGTTAAGATACTCTCAAAAATCCTAGCTAGAAGGATGGAGAAAGTGCTGCCCTCGGTAATATCACAAGATCAAACTGGATTTATTAAAGGCCGACATCTATCTTCAAATCTCCGACGCTTGTTTAATGTTATATATTCACCAGCAAAATCAAACACCCCAGAGATATTACTATCATTAGACGCAGAAAAGGCATTTGACATGATCGAATGGAATTACCTTTTCACTGCATTGGAGAAATTTGGGTTTGGCCCGAATATTTGTGCTTGGATTAAACTACTGTATACCAGTCCAGAAGCTTCAGTTTGTATTAATAAAATTTGCTCAGACTACTTTAAACTAGAACGTGGTACCAGACAAGGATGTCCCTTGTCGCCACTGTTGTTTGCAATCGCTATTGAACCACTGGCGGTTCACTGCCGAAATTCTCATCAGATAAAGGGGATTGTCAGAGAAGGACTGGAACAGAAAATTTCTTTATATGCAGATGATATGGTCTTATATATATCGGACCCAGAAAACACTGTCCCTGCTGTTTTAACAGCACTAACAGAATTTCAAAAGATATCTGGTCTTAGAATTAATCTGAATAAAAGTATACTCTTTCCAGTGAACTCACAAGCATATAATAATAAATTAGACACCCTACCTTTTACCATAGCAGATCAGTTTAAATACCTAGGGGTAAATATCACAAGTAAACATAAAGCTCTTTATCAACAAAATTTTGGCGTCTGTATGGAAAAAATTAAGCAAGACTTGCATAGATGGTCAACCCTTCATCTCACTCTAGCCGGAAGAATTAACATCGTTAAGATGAATATCCTTCCTAAACTTCTCTTTTTATTTCAAAACATTTCAATATATATCAATAAATCGTTTTTTAAACAGTTAGATTCAATAATAACCTCATTCATTTGGAACTCAAAACACCCACGTATCCGAAGAGCGACCCTACAAAGACCTCAGGCAGAAGGTGGCATGGCTTTACCTAATTTTCAGTTTTATTACTGGGCAGCAAACATACAAGCCATAAAAACCTGGACACAAATAAATGCACATACACAGGCTTGGTCTGCAATAGAAGTAAAATCCTGTAGTACTTCTTTATATTCCCTGCTCTGCTCTCCAATAAATGAAAGTTATCGCAAATATACTAATAACCCAATTGTGCTTTACTCACTCAGAATATGGAACCAAATTAGGAAGCATTTTAAGATGGAAAATCTTTTATCAGTGGCACCTCTGCAAGGGAACCACCTCTTTCAACCTTCGCAAGTATATCCAGTTTTTAATACCTGGAAAAGTTTTGGGATTAAAATGCTCAGAGATCTTTATATAGACAACATATTTACATCTTTTGAACAATTACGTTCAAAATTTAACCTCCCAGCTACACATTTCTTTTACTATCTTCAAATTAGAAATTTTGTTAAACAGAAATTGCCCGATTTCCCCCACCTTGCACCCTCCACAATGCTGGAAAAAATACTGCTCAATTCCGAGGAAACAAACACTATTTCCGCAATATATAAAATCTTATTAGAGTCCCTACCTTTCAAAGATCCAAGAGGACATTGGGAAGAAGATCTCTTAATCAATATATCAGAAAAGGAGTGGAAGGTAGCAAAGCAGAGAATTCACTCGAGTTCTATATGCGCAAAGCATAGAATTATTCAACTAAAAATTATATATCGAGCTCATCTGTCTCGCTTAAAACTGTCCAAAATGTTTCCAGGCCAGGATCCAACCTGCGAGCGCTGCAACCAAGCTCCTGCCTCACTGGGTCACATGTTCTGGGCCTGCACCAAACTAACATCATTTTGGACAAAAATTTTTAAGTGCCTCTCAGACAGCCTTAGTATCACAATCCCTCCTAACCCACTAACAGCTGTGTTTGGTGTCCTTCCAGATGGACTTGAATTGGAGAAGGACAAACAAACGGTGATTGCATTCACTACACTCTTGGCACGCAGACTTATTTTGTTAAATTGGAAGAATCCTAATTCTCCTCTTATAAGTCAGTGGGAAACTGATGTTTTATATTATTTGAAATTGGAAAAAATCAAATTTTCAGTTAGAGAATCTGTACAAAATTTTTTCAAAACTTGGCAGGATTTAATCAATATTATTTTAGAATAAGAGAATTAACTATTATTGCATTTAACTCCCTTCTCCATCTCTTATTTATATAGATATTTACTTCTCCCCTTCTTTTGTCTAATGTTGCCTTATTAAAAAGCTTAAAGCAATTTTCCTTTAGCTAAGCTCTCCTTCTCAGGGGTGGGGTTTGATTTGTTTTCAAATTTGTTGGGTTATAAATTGATCTGTTTGTATGGAATGATTACAATGAAAATTAATAAAATAAAAATATTAAAAAAAAAAAAAAAAAAAGAATTAATACTTTTTTAAAAGTGACCTGATCAATTTTACTTCCACATAGAAATCACCGGATAAAAATGCACTGTACATATTTGGCAAGCTACATTGCTCTTTCTGAAGGCTAACACAATTTGAGGACTTTTTGTGAAGTACACAAGTTTTGTCATCCCTGAAAATGCTGTGTTTCTTTAGACATTTAACCTTGTAACTTATGCATGCTTAAGGTCCACAGCATGACAGGCAGTAAAGTGGTAGCCTATACCCACACTTGATTGCCTTGGAAATGTTATTCTAGTCAACCTGTTCTTAAAATTTGATATTTTTGATGTTCATGTAGAAATTTCTGTGGTGGGTTGGCACCCTGCCCAGGATTGGTTCCCTGCCTTGTGCCCTGTGTTGGCTGGGATTGGCTCCAGCAGACCCCCGTGACCCTGTGTTTGGATTCAGCGGGTTGGAAAATGGATGGATGGATGGATGTAGAAATTTAAATATAGTTACACCTATGCTCTGTGTCTTATGTTACTTCATTTATTCATTTTTTAATGTCAATGTCAATTTATTTATATAGCACATTTAAAACAACATAGGAATGCTGTGGCCAAAGTGCTTTACAATAATAGAATAAAAGAAAAAAAAACAAACAACATAAATAACAAATAGAAATAAAAATATATGAACATAAATAAAAATAAAATAAATAATAAATAGAAGTGATGTTATATAATCATAATAAAGAAATCAGTATTACTGAAGGTCACAGAATGCAAGTGAATAGAAATGAGTCTTTAATCTTGTTTTAAACAGTTAAATTGTAGACGACTCCTTTATATGATGAGGTAAAGAGTTCCACAGGCGAGGAGCAGCAGCTGCAAAAGCCCTGTCCCTCTTAGTTTTACACTTGGTACGAGGGACAACAAGAGACAACTGACTAGAAGATCTAAGCACTCCGGATGGCTGGTGTAAAACACACAATTCAGATAAATAGGCAGGAGAAAGCCCATGTTGCTAGTTTTTAAATCTTTACAAGATTTTAAAATCAATTCGAAAACTGACAGGCAGCCAGTGTAAAGAAGCTAAAATAGGAGAAACAGAGTCATACTTTCTTGCCCCAACCAGAAAGTGAGCGGCAGCATTTTGGACCAACTGTAACCTGTGTATCAGGGATTTGCTAATCCCAGAATACAGCGAGTTGCAGTAATCAAGGAGAGAAAAAATAAAAGCATGAGTAGCTTTCTCAAGATCCCTAGAAGACAAAAAAAGGCTTGATCTTACCTAATAGACGAAGCTGGAAAAAGCACCTCTTGACTACAGAGTTTACTTGTTTCTCAAAAGAAAGGTTACTGTCAAAGATAACACCAAGATTGCGGACTTGAGGTTTGCAAATGCCAGAGAAAGAGCAGAGAAGTCCAAGACCAATTTGGGTTTTAGCTGATGGACCCACTATAAGCACCTCCATTTTATTTTGATTCAGATCAAGAAAATTATTAGCCATCCAGGATCTTAGTTCAAAAAGACAGTTGTGTAGTTGATTTATTGCAGAGTTACAGACAGGAATATAAACCTGTGTGTCATCAGCATAGCAGTGAAAAGCAATGTTAAATTTCCTAAAAATAGCTCCAATAGGATGAAGGTATATAGAGAATAAAATAGGACCCAAAATGGATCCCTGAGGAACACCTTTTTATATGGGGTGTACATATATTTCCCTTTCACCATTCAAGATTTTGTTTACTTACCAGATCTATTGAGCTACATAATTAAAAGTGGAATTATCTCATAAAAGATCATGAAATGTATGGATGGTAGGTAACACCTCTTATTTAGAACAGCCTTTTTCCATTTTTTCCTTGACCACTGTATTCAGCCAAAATACCTTTATTTATGTAACATCTGAATAAGCCAAATAAAATATTAATGTCCAACCACAAAAACAACATTTTGCATGTGCCTTATCCAGGGGTATCATCTGCGATGTTCTTAATTAACTGTACAAACTGTTTTCTGGGTCAATATCTGTTTCTAGAAGCACCCATAACCAATTTTGTACCTACTTTATCACAACTCCACCTTAAATGTGTATCCACTTACTATGTAGAACTTTTCTGTGAGACATTTCTGCATTTTCTGATCCTGATATTTTTCTGACAGTAGTGTAAGGGAGGTGCTTTCAGTTTATCTATGGCCTTAGGCTTCTGACATTTACTCAACAAAATTGACTTTAAAATTAAACGTTAGTTGTTAATAAATAAAATGAAAGTTACATATATTTACAAAAAGTTTTTTATTTGAAAGATTCACTAAATGTTCTCAATTCAGAAATACTAAAAAGTTAAATTAGTTTAGCTTTTTTATACTTTACAAAAGAGGAAATTAATATATCACAATTTATATACAGTGTTTGTACTTAGATTTTTTTCAGACAATCCCACAGTTAAAAGTACATATAATGCCATTACAATTTAAAGTTGTTCTCAGCTGGTAAGCAGTTACCTGGGCAAGGGCACCACTAAGATGGGTACCCAAAAACTTCCAAACAGGAAATACACTAGCAAAAGTTCTGTATATAGTTGTGTAGGAAGGCACAAGCTACAAAGGGCAATATAACTTATGGTACCTGATGGTCTGGAAGTGGAGTAGGCAGGGGCACCAGACCAACAAGAAAGTAATGTCCTGGCAGACAGTGAAGCTCCATGCAAAAGTTGAAATTTGGAGTGAAAAAAAGGCAATTAACCATCGACTGCCAACAAACTAAAACAATGACATTTGTATGAAAATGTTCTGAATAGTATGCAGTTAGTATTTAAAATAAATAATAAATAATAAATGTAAGGTTTTGAGCACCCTTCAATTGAAACATCCAGGAGCTATTTGGTCTTAGTCCAGTCACATTATCATTAAGAGTTGTCAGCTGAAGACATTTGCAGAGCCTAATAAATTTGTGACTCCTCAAACATCGAACAACCACAGGCTTTTCTAAGCAACTGACAAAGGATATGAAAAAGGAACTAAATGATGCCTACAAAGCAGGGTAGGTATATAAAAATATATCAAAACACTTCCAGCTAGCAATTTCCACAGTTCAAAATGTAATTTAGAAATGGCACTTGAAGGTAATGGTGGAGGTCACGACAAGACCTGGAAGACCAGTAAGTCTAACAGAAATAACAGCTCATATACAGTCGAGTATTAGTTTTCATAAAGTTTGCTGCTTTGGTATTTTTAGATCTTTTTGTCAGATGTTTCTATGGTATAACTGAAGTATAACTACAAGCATTTCATAAGTTTCAAAGACTTTTACTGACAATTAGATTAAGTTTAGGCAAACAGTCAATATTTGCAGTGTTGCCCATTGTTTTTCCAGACCTCTGCAATTTACCCTGGCATGCTGTCAATCAACTTCTGGGCCAAATCCTCACTGATGGCAGCCCATTCTTGCATAATCAATGGTTGACGTTTGTCAGAATTTGTGGGTTTTTGTTTGTCCACCTGCCTCTTGAAGATTAATCCCATTGAGAACTTGTGATCAAAGTCTGTGAGTTTCCTGGCCATGGACCCAAAATTTCAATATTTTGTTTTCCCGAGCCACTTAGTTATCACTTTTGCTTTATGGCACGGTGCTCCATCAGGCTGGAAAAAAGGCATTGTTCATCATCTTCATAGAAGAGCCATAAGCTGGAAATCTTACCTGTGATCTCATAACAAAAAACATCTTACACATGCAAAACAACATCAGCATAAGGCAGAGGAATTTCTGAACTAGTCCAGTGTACAGATGCAAAAAATCTAACTCTTTGGCCACAGCCCATAAAAGGTTTGTTTGGAGCAGAAAAGGAGCACAAAGCATACCTTGCCAACTGCTAAGCATGGTAGTGGATTTATTACATTTTGGGGTTATGTGGGAGCTTGTGGCACAGTAAACATTGTGTGAGTACAGAGGAGAATGGAGTCCATTAAATATCAACAAACTCTCAAAGACAGTGTCAGAAAATCCATCAGGAAGCTAAAGCTGAAAAACGGATGGCAAAAGCATATATAACAATACAATAATCCAAAACACATTTTCGAAATTTGACCATGAAGTACTGCAAAAATCACAAGGTAAGGTTTTGGCTCTTATAGCTCTGGTGGTAGATCTTACCAAGTGCTGTGCACTCCAGACAGCTCAAGAATAACTCGCAGCTGGAAGAAAGAGTGGGGAAAATATGCAAAATAACAGTTAAACTGAGCTACAACTGAGGTGTCTAAACTTTTTTTGTTTCTTTTTATATTTTTTGAGTTCATCAAATAAATCATAGCCAAACATTAATATTTTAACACTGGCACATTTAAGAAGGGGATCACCGGATCATCTAACTCCTCACACTAAATTGGCACGTGAACAGGTGCAGTGGAGACTAAAGGGTACGAGTAGGAGTTACAGCCAGATGTCCTTGTAGTCAACAAAACGCTGACCCCCACCACAGAAATGTTACTGGGGCTTGCCTAGTAGAGACTTGCTGATGGAGAGTTTGGGTTTGTTTAACAAGGAAATTAAGCCAGAGGGCTCTATGCATGGTACTTGGAAGTGGACAAGTTATTAAGTTGTTTAACTTATTTATGTAACAAAGATAATTTAATTTTTTTCACATTTTCTTTCAGTAGAAATACCAGAAGAAGGGGGTGGGGGGATAAAGGGGGGAGAGAAGGAGAGCAGGCTATATCTAATCTATTCTTCTAATCCTTATAACTATAAATATCATCGTAACAATAGGCTATATGGCAATAACTCGTGGGGAAATTTGAAATTAAGATTAAAACTGCCTCACTACCAGTTAAGACTATAAAATGACATTAAAAACTCAGAATCAATGTCTCGGTATGATGAGACAGTTAACTTTGTGAGCTGGAATGTTAAAGGCCTGAATCACGAATTAAAGAGAAAGAAAGTATGCTCTCACCTAACACGCTTAAACACTAAAATAGTATTTTTACAGGAGACCCACTTACTAAGCAAGGATCAGTCCAGACTACAAAAAGACTGGACTGGCCAAATGTTCCATTCTAGCTTTACAAAGAAAACTAAAGGTATGGGAATTCTTATACACAGAACAGTCCCATTTGTAGCATCAGATGTAGTATCAGATCCTGAAGGGAGATATGTGATGGTCATGGGCAACTTATTTAACAGTAAAATGATTTTGATAAATGTTTATGCACCCAATGTCGATGATAAGGAATACATGCAAAATCTATCTACATCCATTCCCAATGTGAACACTCATAAAATTATAATGGATGGGGACTTTAATTATGTTTTAAATCCACTCTTAGATAGGACTCAAGTGACAGGGGGAACGACATCTAACACTGCAAAGACAATTACACAGTTTGTAACTGACCACAACTTATCAGACCCCTGGAGGTTTCTTAACCCAAACTCAAAAACATATTCGTTCTACTCACCAGTGCATCATAGCTACTCAAGAATTGATTATTTTTTTTATAGATAATAATTTCTTGCCTACGATTAAATCATGCAAATACGACACAATTGTTATCTCCGACCATGCTCCTTTAGTCTTGGAGCTAAAATCATTAAGCCCCTCACACTCACCTCGCAGATGGCGTCTTAATCCTCTTCTATTGGCAGACGAGAACTGCACAGAATTTATATCCAAACAAATCAGCTTCTTCCTAGAGACAAACACCCTCAGAGGTTTCTGCAGGAACACTCTGGGAAACTCTAAAGGCCTTCTTAAGAGGACAGATTATTTCATATCTTTCCCACAGAAATAAATTAGAAACCAAGAAAGCATCAGAGCTAAGAAGCGAAATTACTAGAATAGATGAAGAACAAGCCAGGTGTCCAAGTGAAGCTCTTCATAGGAAAAGGCAGGCTCTGCATACAGAACTCAACATCATGACAACTAAAGAAACTGAACAACTTATTTATAAGTCAAGACATCATTACTATGAACACAGAGAAAAAGCTAATAAGCTTTTACCTCAACAAATTCACAAACAAGTTCGCAATGCAATACCAGTAATCACCAACACGAATGGAGAAGAAAGCATTGACCATAAAAATATAATGCACACATTTAGAGATTATTATAAATCCTTATATTCTACTGACCTCAAAGAAGACAACACACAGTCCAATGCATTTCTGGATACATTCCAGACACCACAAATAGATGCTTTAAGTGCTGAGGAACTGGATAAACCTCTGACCCTATCAGAATTACTAGATGCTATAAAGTCACTTCAAAGCGAGAAATCAGCAGGCCCTGATGGTTACCCCGTAGAATTTTATAAGAAATTCTCCACTCAGCTAGCTCCCCTCTTATTGGCAACATTTACAGAAGCTAGAGACAACCAAATACTACCTCAAACTTTTTGTCAAGCATTAATCACTGTCTTTCCTAAACAAAATAAGGACTTGTTACAATGTGCATCATACAGACCAATTTCACTCCTGAATAATGATGTTAAGATACTCTCAAAAATTATAGCTAGAAGGATGGAGAAAGTGCTGCCCTCGGTAATATCACAAGATCAAACTGGATTTATTAAAGGCCGACACTTATCTTCCAATCTCCGACGCCTGTTTAATGTAATATATCCATCCATCCATCCATTTTCCAACCCGCTGAATCCGAACACAGGGTCACGGGGGTCTGCTGGAGTCAATCCCAGCCAACACAGGGCACAAGGCAGGAACCAATCCTGGGCAGGGTGCCAACCCACCGCAGGACACACACAAATACACCCACACACCAAGCACACACTAGGGCCAATTTAGAATCGCCAATCCACCTAACCTGCATGTCTTTGGACTGTGGGAGGAAACCGGAGCGCCCGGAGGAAACCCACGCAGACACGGGGAGAACATGCAAACTCCACGCAGGGAGGACCCGGGAAGCGAACCCGGGTCCCCAGGTCTCCCAACTGCGAGGCAGCAGCGCTACCCACTGCGCCACCGTGCCGCCTTAATGTAATATATTCACCAGCAAAGTCAAACGCCCCAGAGATATTACTATCATTAGACGCAGAAAAAGCATTTGATATGATTGAATGGAACTACCTTTTCACTGCATTGGAGAAATTTGGGTTTGGCCCGAATATTTGTGCATGGATCAAACTACTGTATACCAATCCAGAAGCTTCAGATTGTATTAACAACATTTATTCATACTACTTTAAACTAGAACGTGGCACCAGACAAGGATGCCCCTTGTCACCACTGCTGTTTGCAATCGCCATTGAACCACTGGTGGTTCACTGTCGAAATTCTTATCAGATAAAGGGGATTATCAGAGAAGGACTGGAACAGAAAATTTCTCTATATGCAGATGATATGGTTTTATATATATCAGACCCAGAAAACACTGTGCCTGCAGTTTTAACAGCACTCACAGAATTTCAAAAGATATCTGGTCTCAGAATTAATCTGAATAAAAGTATACTCTTTCCAGTGAATTCACAAGCATATAATATTAGATTGGACACCCTACCTTTTACCATAGCAGATCAGTTTAAATATCCATCCATCCATCCATTTTCCAACCCGCTGAATCTGAACACAGGGTCACGGGGGTCTGCTGGAGCCAATCCCAGCCAACACAGGGCACAAGGCAGGAACTAATCCTGGGCAGGGTGCCAACCCACCGCAGTCAGTTTAAATACCTTGGGGTAAATATCACAAGTAAATATAAAGCTCCTTATCAACAAAATTTTGCCGTGTGTTTGGAAAAAATTAAGCAAGACTTGCATAGATGGTCAACCCTTCATCTCACTCTAGCCGGAAGAATTAACGTTGTTAAGATGAATATCCTTTGTAAACTTTTTTAATTTCAAAACATTCCAATATATATCAATAAATCGTTTTTTTAAGCAATTAGATTCAACTATAACCTCATTTATTTGGAACTCAAAACACTCACGTATCCGAAATGCGACCCTACAAAGACCTCAGGCAGAAGGTGGCATGGCTTTACCTAATTTTCAGTTTTATTACTGGGCAGCAAGCATACAAGCCATAAAAACCTGGACACAAAAAAAATGAACACACACAGGCTTGGCCCGCAATAGAATTAAAATCCTGTAGTACTTCTTTATACTCCCTGCTCTGCGCTCCAATAAATGCAAGTTATCGCAAATATACTAATAACCCAATTGTGCTTAACTCACTCAGAATATGGAACCAACTTAGAAAGCATTTTAAGATGGAAAATCTTTTATCTGTGGCACCTCTGCAAGAGAACCACCTCTTTCAACCCTTGCAAACATATCCAGTTTTTCATACCTGGAAAAGATTTGGGATTAAATTGCTCAGAGATCTTTATATAGACAATATCTTTGCATCCTTTGAACAATTACGTTCCAAATTCAACCTCCCAGCTTAAAATTAGAAACTTTGTTAAACAGAAACTGCCTGATTTTCCTCATCTCGTACCCTCCACCATGCTGGAAAAAATACTGCTCAATTTCGAGGAATTAGACACCATTTCCGCATTATATAATATCTTATTAGAGTCCCTTCCTTTCAAAGATCCAAGAGGACATTGGGAAAAAGATCTCTTAATCAATATATCAGAAAAGGAGTGGAAGGTAGCATTGCAGAGAATTCACTCGAGCTCCATATGCGCAAAGCATAGAATTATTCAACTAAAAATTATATATTAAGCTCATCTGGCTCACTTAAAACTGTCCAAAATATTTCCAGGGCAAGATCCAACCTGCGAATGCTGCAACCTAGCTCCTGCCTCACTGGGTCACATGTTTTGGGCCTGCACCAAATTAACATCATTTTGGACCAAAATTTTTAAGTGCCTCTCAGACAGCCTTGGTGTCACAATCCCTCCTAACCCATTAACAGCTGTGTTCGGTGTTCTTCCAGATGGACTTGAAATGGAGAAGGACAAGCAAACGGTGATTGCATTCACTACACTTTTGGCACGCAGACTTATTTTTTTAAATTGGAAGAATCCTAACTCTCCTCTGATAAGTCAGTCAGAAACCGATGTTTTATATTATTTGAAATTGGAAAAAATCAAATTCTCAGTTAGAGGATCTGTACAGAATTTTTTCAAAACCTGGCAGGATCTAATCAGTAATATTTTTTGAAGAAGAAGAAATAATTATTTCCGCATTTCTTTCCCTTCTCCATTTTTTATTTACCTATATATATTTTTTCCTTTCTTTTGTTTATTTTTGCCCTATTAAAAAGCCCTAAGCAATTCTCCTTTGGCCATGCTCTCCTTCTCAAGGGTGGGTTTTGATTTGTCTTCAATTCTTTTTTGTATAAATTGATCTATTTGTATGGAATGATTACAATAAAATTAATAAAAAAAAACAACAGAAAAACATTATTTTTCTAATTTTGTGGCGCATATGTTAATACTTCACAAAGATGCCTTGCTTTATAGAGCATATTTAAAAATAATAAAATGTTATTAATATTCACTAACTAGCTATACACAATATATTACACATATCTTGTGAAATTATGTTGAGAAACATTTGACAACTGGAGGCAATAACTGTAAAAGAAAATACAAAGTTTGGTAAATTCTGGATTGTTTAATGGGTATTCATTTAGAATTCCTTCCTTATATTACATATTAAGAATTAAGCTTTTCATAATGTGTCAAAGACAATGGAATACAATACAAGTAAAGTTACACATCATCTGAAGAAAAATCCTGCTTCCAAAGGAATTCAGCAGTATATTTATTGCCTTGGTCACAGCTATCTTTGCATGTATAGATCACCAAGGTTCCCCAGTCAATGCTGGCTCCTATGTGATCCACATTCAGATGATTCAGCAACTGTGGCATTATCTGAAATAAAAAAAGTATATTTTTTACATGCCATTCAGTGGTAGAAAAATATATTTTTCACAAGTGCTTTTTATTTTTACGACACATACCAAAGTGAAACAGTAAGTCATTTTATTAAGATGTTGGACTTGACTACCTGTGTTGATGTCATAGATGTACACTTCAACCAAATCATGCAATATAAATGCCAAGATGAACCATTAAAATAAAAAAAAAAACAACAAATCATTTTTTGTAAATCTAGAACCGTCTTACTACATTCCTTTATTATTCCTGTATTTGAAGAGATCACTATAAAATTTCACAGTTTAAGTTTAATAATGAAATATAGACTGTAATTGCACTTTGAAAAAATCTTCAAGTTACTGGATATGTCATTGCTGTAACTGTTGTATGTGTCAGAAGAATGTTTTAAGAAATAAAAAGTCACACAAAAATAACCGCTCCATCTTTTGGGTAAGTATATACCAGCTCTGTTCCCTGATCAGAGTATTTATGATCTATTCTTCTATTCTTCCAAGCAGACTTGCCCAGGTTGTTCAGGTTACTCACATGATTGCCAAATGCACTGCCATTTTCTTATAATTCCATAGATTGTCAATCAGACAGAGAACAGACCTTTGACTGGACCAACAGGGAACATTCACCTCTTTGTCCATTGGTCTCTTTAAGGATACATTAGCTTATGCTTGGGAGTCACTGTAAATATGAAGGATGAATTTTTGCCCAAGCTTCAGTTTCTCTTGCAGTATTTTACTTGCATTTTCATCAACCATTCTTCCTTTCGTTTTAATCAAATTCCAAGTACCTTTTTGATAAAAACCAGCCTTATAAAATATAATGTTGCCATCTGAATGGTCTCAGATTCCCTGCTCTATATTATCCAACCTTATGACAAAGACGACTCAGTGCTGTTTTATCGGCAAAGGGAGGTTGTACAAAGTATTAAATACAATGAATGGTACCAATAGTCATGGTGCTTGTGGTTTTGTTAAAAAATCTTTATGATGAATTTTTTTTTTCACAGAAAAATTTGTTCAGTAAAAGGTTGAGTTTCTTTACGTCTTTTTCATTTTGAAATTAAGGTAAATCACTAAAATATATTTTTTTAAACAACGTTATTTTTACTTATCTGGACTGAGTATATCATTAAGGGGACAAGCCAGTAAATAAAAACCACTCAAGCATCACTTGGAAAAGCTATTTTTCGTCACATTGGAAGAGCCTCTTCCAATTTACTCGTGAGCACTACTGTTGACAATTGAAGTCCTCTCTATAGCACTACCACATGCTCAACTCAACAATGGGCTTGCTTGCTTACTGAATGACAATGTATAGCAACAATGCTCTCCAAGAATCTAACTGATTGTTTCTTTCTTGTATATTCGGGTCAGAAGAAACACGGCTAGCCTTACGCCGACTTTGTAGGGCAATTTGGGGAAAAATTTCTATAAAATAAAATAGCTGCAATAACTGCTGTATTGCAAAAGCACACATTTTCCTGTCAGCTTGTGCCAAGAAAATACACAGACTGGGTAGTGCATTTATTTGCTCACTAAAAAAGTAATTCACATCACACCAGAAGTGAGACATCTGCACAGCATAAACCTTCATCCGTTCATTTCATGCATGAAAAAACAGAAGCCTTCATAGTTACTTTTCTTTGTTGAATGTTTGCATGTCAGTTATTGGGAAAACTGCACTTTATTTTCATATTGAGTTTATACTTTTGTTTATCAGGTGAGCTGAACTTCCTGATGACTGTGATAAATTCTGTCCTAAATGTTGAAGCTATTGGTTTGGTGTTATCGCATCCCATTAACAGTTCTGCTGTATTTTTGTGTACTTTCTGTACTTTGTGTCTTGCAGCAGTTTGCAATGTGTAACTTGTAATGCCAAAGTGTGTGTGTCAGTGATAAAGCAGACATGGACAAATTTATTGGTACCCCTACAGCACATTGAAAGAGTGCCTTATGCTTCCTGAAAAGCGATTGAATGAAAAACAATTGTCCCACGTGTACCTGCATGCTGTTGATACGTCATCGAGTAAAGCAAACAAGTATGAAAAGAGAAAGTACTGCTTTTTCTACAATGGCTTGGGCACATTTATTGGTACCTAGCAAAGATCACCAATGAAGCTTTCAAAGAAAAGGACTCCATACCTACTGCAAAACTTGGAGGAGGCGCTGTTATTTTTGCTGCATCTGGCACAGGGTGCCTTGAGTCTCTGCAGGGATCCATGAAATCTCAAAACTATCAAGACATTTTAGCGACAAACATACTGCCCATGATTACCTCTAAACAACAAAATATTAGGTTATGGATCCCATCATTTTTGTCCATGCCATTTTCAATTGTGTTATTGCTAGAAATATTTTGTTTGTACTCTAAATAAGTAAAAAGCATGTCGACAAATTTGTCCACATCTGAGTTAATAGTTTTAAAAAAATAACTGTTCTAAAAGATTAGATAATGTCTATCCAATGATCATCACGTTTATCTATTTATATACAGTTGCAGTCATGGCCAAACACATCGGCACCCATGCAATTCTTTCAGAAAATGCACCACTTCTCCCAAAAAACTGTTGCAATTACAAATGCTTTGATATTCCAAATATTTTTTGCTTGCATTGGAACAAAACAAATCAGAGAAAGAAAAAAAAAAGTCAAATATGTCCAGTCCACTTCTGGAGTTTTGTGTGGAATGATATCAGGTTTGACTTTTTTCTTTGCTTTTTTTGTGTTGTTCCAATGCAAACAAAAGAAATAAACACACAAACTGCAGGGGTGCCAACATTTCTGGCTATGACACAGTGTAGCTGCGCTACAACTTAAAGGACTCCATTTCCCAGCTGCCTTGAGGGTGTAGCCCTGATTGGACGTTTGAGGAGAATGCAGGGGCCGCAGGGGACAAGACGGGCTGGAAATCTTAAAAGGGAGCTGGCTAAGCAGCAAGAGGCCCTGTTGTTTTGTGTTCACATGTTTGTCTTGTCTGCAATACCACCTGTAGAATATCGTTTCTATCCTGGATTGTCGAGCCTGTAAGGATGTATGGCCTTTCATTTGGGGAGTGTTGGATTGATCATCGTACTTCCATCGGAGGGAGTGCTCCCCAAATCTCATCAACCCTCATCACATCAGGACTACCAATAGGACTGTTTAATACATTACTTACAGAAATCTGTTCCCTGGATGGTCATCATTTCCTTCACTCCACTACCTCTACATTTGGACTGTTTATTGACTTGGTCGTTAGTGTTTGTTAGATGTTTATTGTTGTGTTAGTATTCAATATTGTCATGGTAAGAAATGGGCGGATTAGCTGTCTATTTGTTACTCATATTTTTGTTCAGTCAATATACAGCTTTATTAATTTACATCCTGTTATTTCATGTCTCTTTGTGTGAGTGGTGAGAGTGGGCTAAGGCTGGGTGAATTCCTGGAATCCTGGATGCACAGAATTATTACAAATTGAAATCCAGCGCTGCTAACTGCCCTGAATTTTACGGATTCCCTAAAATACATAAAACACCACTGAAATTCAGACCAGTGGTCAGCCTAACAGGCGGACCATCTTACAACTTGTCAAAAAGACTTTTCCAGTTACTCAAACATTTAACATATGACTCTGAATATTCGGTGAACAGCCCTGAGTTGGCATTACAGCACTTGAAAGATGTATCCATCCCAGAGGACGAGATCATGGTCTCGTTTGACGTTGTGTCACTATACACTATGATTCCGATTCATCTGGCCACAGAAACACTATTAATGAGACTGGAAAGCGACGCCACCATAGAGACAAGAACTAAACTGTCCATTAAAGACATAATGCACCTAATACCATTTTGCCAGAAAACTCATTTTCATTTCAACGGCAAATACTACACTCAGAAAGAAGGCACGCCAATGGGATCACCGTTATCAGGACTTCTAGCGGAACTGGTAATGCAGCGATTTGAAAACATGGCTCTATCCCAGTTCACACCCAAAATTTGGATACGCTATGTAGACGACACATTCGTCATACTAAAAAATAACCAGCTGAATGAATTCTACAACCACATCAACACAATATTCCCTGCAATCCAATTCACAATGGAAAAAGAAATTAACAGACACATCAGCTTCCTGGACATCTACATCAAAAGAAATAATGACGCCACCCTGACCACAAGTGTTTACCGTAAAGAATGCTACACAGACAAGATATTACACTTCACCAGCAACCACCCGGTATCTCATAAATGGAGCTGTGTTAAAACTCTATTCAGAAGAGTCCACACCCATTGTAATACGAAGGAAACAAAAATGAATGAGAGACGCTATCTCTTCTATCTTTTCACTTCAAACGGATACTCAAAAACATTCATTAATCGGAGCTTACACAGAAGACGCCAAAAAACTCAGCAAACAATTGAATTGAATCAGAACCCCCACCCCACCTGGCACTCACTCCCTTCTCACCACAAGGTGTCTAAAGGTACGGCGCGCATCCTGGCCAAGTCAGGCGTCAGAATAGCACACAAACCCAAGAACAATCTGCGCACGGTCCTGTTTAATGCTAAAAAGAAGAAATCAATAGCAGAAACACGAAACGCAGTTTATAGCATTCCATGCAGTTCTTGCGCAGCGGTATACATAGGACAAACTTCAAAAAGAATCGCAACACGTATACAGGAACATCGCAACGCCATCAGAAGAAAGGACTCACTTTCATTGATCTACACACATACTAAATCAACAGGACATACATTTAACTGGGACAATGTACTAAATGTACTAAAAGTGCCAGAGAGCTGGCCGAATCTTGGCTATCAAATGAGAACGCCATCAACAGACACTTGGACATAAATCCAGCATATGCAGACTTATGAAGAACATGTTCATAATAAATAAACTGTACACCCAATACCACCCACATCACACTGACTTAACCGCCACCCATGTAATGTTTTGCTATATATTGCCTTTGATTCTTGTAAGTCTAAGTATTATCCTCTGATGAAGACCCCTGGCAGGGGTTGAAAGCTCAGGAATAAAAACTACTTTATGATACGTGATTAATTTTTTCTCCCTTTGTGGATCTCCAGCTGCAAATATGCAAACCGTATCACAGACCTTCTCTTCCATATATATATATATATATATATATATATATATATATATATATATATATATATATATATATATTATCCCAGATCACACCCAAAATTTGGATACGCTATGTAGACGACACATTCGTCATACTAAAAAAGGACCAGCTGAATGAGTTCTACAATCATATCAACACAATATTACCCACAATCCAGTTCACAATGGAAAAAGAAATGAACCGACACATCAGCTTCCTGGACATCTACATCAAAAGAAGTAATGACGCCACCCTGACCACAAGTGTTTACCGCAAAGAATGCTACGCAGACAAGATTTTACACTTCACCAGCAACCACCCGGTATCTCATAAACGGAGCTGTGTGAAAACCCTATTCAGACGAGTCCACACTCATTGTAATACTAAGGAAACAAAAATTAATGAGAGACGCTATCTCTTCCACCTTTTCACCTCAAACGGATACTCAAAAACATTCATTAATCGGAGCTTACACAGGAGATGCCAGATAACTCAGCAAACAATCGACTTAAATCAGAACCCCCACCCCACCTGGCACTCACTCCCTTATCACCACAAGGTGTCAGAAGGTACAGCGCGCATCCTGACCAAGTGGGGTGTCAGAATAGCACACAAACCCACGAACAATCTGCACACAGTCCTCTTTAATGCCAAAAACAAGAAATCGACAGCAGAAACACGAAACGCAGTTTATAGTATCCCATGCAATTCTTGCTCAGCGGTATACATAGGACAAACTTCAAAAAGAATCTCAACACGTGTGCAGGAATATCGCAACGCCGTCAGAAGAAAGGACGCACTATCATTGATCTATGCACATACTAAATCGACAGGACATACTTTCAACTGGGACAATGTAAAAGTAAAATTTAAGGCCAGTACTAAAAGTGCCAGAGAGTTGGCCGAGTCTTGGCTATCAAATGAAAACGCCATCAACAGACACTTGGACATAAATCCAGCATATGCTAACTTAAGAAGAACATATACATAATAACTAAATCACCTCCCCCAACCCCCCCACTTAATGTGTTGCTATATATTGCCTTTGATTCTTGTAAGTCTAAGCATTATCCTCTGATGAAGACCCCTGGTAGGGGTTGAAAGCTCAGCAATAAAAACTACTTTATGATACGTGATTCATTTTTTTTTTTTTTCTCCCCCTTTGTGGATCTCCAGCTGCAAATATGCAAACCGTATCACAGACCTTCTCTTCCATATATATATATATATATATATATATATATATATATATATATATATAGTTAAAATTGTTTATTTATTGCTTTAGAGTGATATATAGTGTACTGCTCGCTTCACTCGTCAACCCCTTTCCCATACCGCTATGCACCGTTGTGAAGAGGGGGGCTGAACGCACCCCAAGGAGAGGTGGTTACTCCATTTGAAACCCCTCTTAAACGGTGATACAATGGGAAACAACAGTTCTTTTTTTTTTTTTACCTCCTCTTTGCTCGATCAGATGCTGGCTTGCTGCTGCTTCTGTGCCGCGTCATCTACACTTTGCTTGCCTACCCTTCACCCCTCCCCCACCAGCACTACACGCTGTTGTGAAGAGGGGGCCTGAACGCACCACAAGGAGATGTGAAACCCCTCTTTAACACTAGAATTACCAGAGTCTACGAAAAAACTCGTAGATCTGGCCCACCTTAAAACCGTTCTCATCTCTCTTTTGTCTTCTAAATGTGCCGATTAAGAGGAGCAGCAAGCAGCCGGCTATTCCATCCCCCACCGTCGCAGAACGTTCACTAAGTTTTCCCAGCTCATGCCTTGTTTGATTATCTGGGAGTGACTAAACTGCTGGAGTTTTAGAATGGAAATAATAGATCGCTATTTGGAATACAGTAATCCCTCGCTATATCGCGCTTCGCCCTTCGCGGCTTCACTCCATCGCGGATTTTATATGTAAGCATATTTAAATATATATCGCGGATTTTTCGCTGCTTCGCGGGTTTTTGAGGACAATGGGTCTTTTAATTTCTGGTACATGCTTCCTCAGTTGGTTTGCCCAGTTGATTTCATACAAGGGACGCTATTAGCAGATGGCTGAGAAGCTACCCAGCTTACTTTTCTGTCAATCTTGCGCTGACTATCTGTGATCCTGACGTAGGGGGTGTGAGCAGGGGGGCTGTTCGCACACCTAGACGATACGGACGCTCGTCTAAAAATGCTGAAAGATTATCTTCACTTTGCTACCTTCTGTGTGCAGCTTTTAAGTATGCTGCACGGTGCTTCGCATACTTAAAAGCTCAAAGGGCACGTATTGATTTTTTTTATCTGTCTCTCTCTCTCTCACTCTCACTCTCTCTCTGCTCCTGACGGAGGGGGTGTGAGCTGCCGCCTTCAACAGCTTTGTGCCGCGGTGCTTCGCATACTTAAAAGCAAACAGCCCTATTGATTTATTTGCTCCTTTGAAGAGGAAGATATGTTTGCATTCTTTTAATTGTGAGACTGAACTGTCATCTCTGTCTTGTCATGGAGCACAGTTTAAACTTTTGAAAAAGAGACAAATGTTTGTTTGCAATGTTTGAATAACGTTCCTGTCTCTCTACAACCTCCTGTGTTTCTGCGCAAATCTGTGACCCAAGCATGACAATATAAAAATAACCATATAAACATATGGTTTCTACTTCGCGGATTTTCTTATTTCGCGGGTGGCTCTGGAACGCAACCCCCGCGATGGAGGAGGGATTACTGTACATGCATTTCATGCGTGTTCCGTTTCTACAGTAATCTGTGTAAATACATTGCTAAAACAGAAACTTTTTCATATTTTAGTAATAAATGTTACAAAATGTAGGCATAAACTATAGAATCTGTGAAGCCTGAAGTCCAAACATCAAATAAACACTTTCACAAAAGGTTCAAGGATGATACAACAGCTTCCGTGGCTTAACGCTATGGTTTGCTGACTTGGAGCACAGCTACCCTACCGTGCTACAGAGACGTGAGTTTGATTCCCAGCTTTGAAGAAAGTGTTATTTTTTTCCTCAAACGGACATTGAATTTATAAATTGGTATGCACTGTAAATCGTTAACTTTAAAATGTCAATCGCGGTTATTTCTGTTGATTAATTCATGCTTTTTTACTTAGAGTCAGAACAGGAGCTTTTTCAGCTTATTCAGCTTCTGATCTGACTCAAACAGCGCCAGTATAACTTCACACCTGATCTGATGCTGTTCGTTTTCAAATAATATTGCATTACTTCGACGATGTTTTCTGATTGGTACTATTCGCATCATAAAATGATTTCTTCAAAACGTCACATATATTTGTCTCTTTCTTTTTTTAAAATGTGTGTTGTAGCACTCAGCAACTGGCCACCTGCATGTTCTTGCGCACACTGAATAAGACAGCGCTATATGCAATCATCAGATTCAAATGTTAACAGTTATACAGTAATCCCTCCTCCATCGCGGGGGTTGCGTTCCAGAGCCACCCGCGAAATAAGAAAATCCGCGAAGTAGAAACCATATGTTTATATGGTTATTTTTATATTGTCATGCTTGGGTCACAGATTTGCGCAGAAACACAGGAGGTTGTAGTGAGACAGGAACGTTATTCAAACACTGCAAACAAACATTTGTCTCTTTTTCAAAAGTTTAAACTGTGCTCCATGACAAGACAGAGATGACAGTTCCGTCTCACAATTAAAAGAATGCAAACATATTTTCCTCTTCAAAGGAAACAGAGAGTAAAGCAAACAAATCAATAGGGCTGTTTGCTTTTAAGTATGTGAAGCACCGCGGCACAAAGCTGTTGAAGGCGGCAGCTCACACCCCCTCCGTCAGGAGCAGAGAGAGAGAGAGAGAGAGAGAGAGAGAGAGAGAGAGAGAGAGAGAGAGAGAGAGAGAGAGAGAGAGAGAGAGAGAGAGAGAGAGGAGAGAGAGAGAGAGAGAGAGAGAGAGAGAGAGAGAGAGAGAGAGAGAGAGAGAGAGAGAGAGAGAGAGAGAGAGAGAGAGAGAGAGAGAGAGAGTTTGTTTTTCAAACAAAAATCAATACGTGCCCTTTGAGCTTTTAAGTATGCAAAGCACCGTGCAGCATGTCCTTCAGGAAGCAGCTGCACACGTCCCTATCGTCTAGATGTGCGAACAGCCCCCCTGCTCACACCCCCCTACGTCAGCGCAACAGAGAGAGAGAGAGAAAAGTAAGTTGGGTAGCTTCTCAGCCATCTGCCAATAGCGTCCCTTGTATGAAATCAACTGGGCAAACCAACTGAGGAAGCATGTACCACAAATTAAAAGACCCATTGTCCGCAGAAACCCGCGAAGCAGCAAAACATCCGCGATATATATTTAAATATGCTTACATATAAAATCCGCGATGGAGTGAAGCCGCGAAAGGCGAAGCGCGATATAGCGAGGGATCACTGTATAGCACAGAATGGAAATCAGCAGTTCTTAGCATTCCACCACGCAAGCTGTCATATCAACCTCCTACTGTAACTTGCTTTCTTTTTTCTTCGGTTATAGTCTTGAATAAAAGTGCACTTGTTTTGTTATACTTTTACATCAACATATGTTCCTGTGTTTGAGTTACATGGGCATGCTCAAAAAATACACGTATAATGCCACGAAAAGTGCATGCAGACACTTCAGTTCGCAAGCACTGGTACGACAATGCAGTCACAAGTACACTGCAGAACTTTAGTGCGTCTTTATGTGAAAACAGCATCAGATGGGGAGTGTCTGATGATTGCATATAGCGCTGAAGTTACTGCTCTTTACTATGCTTTCCTCTGCATGTCCTGGAGTACAAAAGAAACAGCATACAGCAACACGTGGGGACTGGCAATATTGGGGGAAAAAAACACGCGGTCGTATGTATCGTGATACACTGCAGAACTATAGCGCGTCTTTATGTGAAAACAGCAGTGTCAGATGGGGGGTGGTAGGGAAGGATCCTGAACGTGACTGAGACAATGAAAAGTGAATTTAAAAAAAAAATAAAGCTAACCTTTACAAATATAAATTACACCGGCTGTTACAGACTGAAATCAAATGTATCTTTTTATTCTAAAATAGTGAAAATAAGAACACTTCTCAAAAGGGAGTTGTGCAGGATAGAACTCATGACCTTTTGATTCCCAGTCAGCGACTGATACTGTTGCGCCACGGAAGCAGTGATAGCTAATGCGTGTCAATGTCGCACACTAAGGCGGCTTTTTTGGCGGTGGCTTTTTTTTTGTACCTTTTCTGAAAGTGTTTCTTTGATATTTGGACTTCAGGCTTCATACATTATATAGTTTATGCCTACATTTTGTCATTTGCTACTAGAATATATAAAACGTTTCTGTTTTAACAATGTGTTTACACAGATTACTGTAGAAATGCAACACATATGAAATGCGTGTGTTCCAAATAACAATCTATTATTTCTACTCTAAAACTCCACTTCACTCCCAGATAATCAATCAAGGCATGAGCTGGGAAAAGCTCGTTTACGTTCTAAGTCGTTGGGGGGATGGAATAGCCGGCTGCTGGCAGCTTGTCTTTATCAGTACATTTAGATGACAAAAGACGCTGGCGGAGAGGTGAGAACGGTTTTAAGAAGCGATCTCTTTTCACTGTTCCGCTATTTCACTGAGTAATATTTTCCGTTTGTTTGCGCTAATGCGAGCCTTACGATCATTTTCTTGAGACTTCTGAATTTTCCTACTTCCATTATCTCTAATTAGCTCTGCATGTGTATCACGGGACTTGCTTCCAAAGGTTGTAAGTATGACGTGACCTGCCAGTCTCGCGGGAAGTGAAACTGTTTCTCGGTCTCTCAAAGATCTCTCTTCAAAAGATCACGTCTCATCCCAAGTTTTTTATTTTTATAATAGAGAGATGTTTGTATGTATACATACGTTTTTTGTTTCTAAAAAAACTAAAGAAAACAACTGCTGCCAAAATACTTATTTTGAAAGATTGTTTAGGTTTAAGAGACTAAATGTTTCCAAAAGGGACACTTTATTTTCAAACAAGAGGACACCTTATGCCAAACAGTATAACTGCAATGCTATAGGATAAGCTTGGTACAATGACAGTTGACAAGACTGGGACACAAAAGATAATTGATTCCAGATATATGAATCACAGAATGTCATGGTTATGTACTATGATATCCAGTCTTTTAGAGAGAAATCACCTTTTTGTACTTTATTTAGTTGATATTGTTGTAAACAAAGGTTTTAAATCATATAAATCCTTTCTTTTAAAAATATGAAGTGCTGTACTCACTACTCTTCAGGCTTTTGAAGCTCCTTTATTACATAAGCAGAGAAATAACCATTTAATGGTGGGTATGTAATTTAAGGTCAAATTCGCAATAATGTCAAAAACTCCTTAGTACATAAAGGGTTAAGTCTATATTACCCAGACCTACTTTGAAGTAAATGAATCTGCCCATAACCTCCTCACCTCCACCGCTTACAGTATAATTGAGACATACTTAACATATAAACATATACATAAATTAGCTGAACACTCCCACACTGCTTAATCTCAGCTACACTGGGTGCAAGGCAGACTAGAGAAAGGTGGCAGTGATGGCGTGGATGAGATGTGAAGGAGTTTGTTTCATAACAGTGGTTTTACAATTTAATCACTTAAATCAATATATCATACAAGACTCATTTCGAATAATAGACTCTTGAAGTACTATATTTCAGAAAACATAGAAATTGCATGCACATTATATTGTCAGGCAATAGTCATAGAATACCATAAACAGTCAAAAAGGTAAGTCTGAAGGTGTTTTTTTATTTTGCATTTCACATTTTTCTTAAAAGATCTGTGTCACATGAGTGAAATAAAATCTAGATTGAACTTACAAACTAAATTGTTCTGGGGTTGCAGTATATTTAGACCACCTGTACAAGATATAGCTTACAGAGATGATGACAATACAAACAACTGTGGCAAGAGTGTCTCATAAACATGAACATATAAATTTAATTTAGGTCCCAGAAATAACTATGAATAGTTATTCCAGTTAATAATTCTGCTACTTAATAACAGAAACATAGCAATAATTCATTAAATAACTGGTCTTCACATTTTACTTACTACAATCAACTTTTACAATGACAACTTCACTTTAAGGCCAAAAGTCAACACAGCACAGTGTTGTTCAATTTTATTTTTAAAATGCTCACTTTATTTTATTTTGTTAAAAAATATGTACATGTTAAGGTCAATACAGTTACCTTGTGCTAGAGTCAAAGCCTAAGTTGATTTGAAAATAGATTTTCAATAAAGTTTAACACATTCTTTTTTAATTTTGACGTAATTTAAAGTTCATGGCTCTGTGACTTTGTCTAACAACAAACTATCAATTACTTCTGGGTGTGCATTTATAATACTTTAGTATCCTTTTAATAAATAACATTGTTTTCTGCCACAACACAAACTGACACCTGTTTATACAGACACATACTGTATCCTCTTTAATAAAATCCCTGTTCGCATCCAGGTGTCCATGTGTGGGTGTCTTCTGGTGAAGTGCGCATGCGCGGGGCATGGTGCAATGCGCGATATTACTGTCAAAAAAGTTAGAGGCGTTTTACGGAAATACAAACCAGTATTACTGCGAGAGGAAATTAAAGGTACACAATACAGTGACGCATATTACAGCCACATACAAGCCAGTATAACTGTCCATCCATCCATCCATTGTCTCCCGCTTATCCGAGGTCGGGTCGCGGGGGCAGCAGCTTGAGCAGAGATGCCCAGACTTCCCTCTCCCCGGCCACTTCTTCTAGCTCTTCTGGGAGAATCCCAAGGCGTTCCCAGGCCAGTCGAGAGACATAGTCCCTCCAACGTGTCCTGGGTCTTCCCTGGGGCCTCCTCCCGGTTGGACGTGCCCGGAACACCTCACCAGGGAGGCGTCCAGGAGGCATCCTGATCAGATGCCCAAGCCACCTCATCTGACTCCTCTCGATGCGGAGGAGCAGCGGCTCTACTCTGAGCCCCTCCCGGATGACTGAGCTTCTCACCCTATCTTTAAGGGAAAGCCCAGACACCCTGCGGAGGAAACTCATTTCAGCCGCTTGTATTCGCGATCTCGTTCTTTCGGTCACTACCCATAGTTCATGACCATAGGTGAGGGTAGGAACATAGATCGACTGGTAAATTGAGAGCTTCGCCTTGCGGCTCAGCTCCTTTTTCACCACGACAGACCGATGCAGCGCCCGCATTACTGCGGATGCCGCACCGATCCGCCTGTCGATCTCACGCTCCATTCTTCCCTCACTCGTGAACAAGATCCCGAGATACTTGAACTCCTCCACTTGAGGCAGGATCTCGCTACCAACCCTGAGAGGGCACTCCACCCTTTTCCGGCTGAGGACCATGGTCTCGGATTTGGAGGTGCTGATTCTCATCCCAGCTGCTTCACACTCAGCTGCGAACCGATCCAGAGAGAGCTGAAGATCACGGCCTGATGAAGCAAACAGGACAACATCATCTGCAAAAAGCAGTGACCCAATCCTGAGCCCACCAAACCGTATAACTGTCAGAAGAGATTAAAGGCATATTACCGACGCGCACGCCTGTATTACCGCCAGAGAAAATTAAAGGTATATTATGAATTAAAGGTATATTATGGCCGTACAAGCCAGCGGACGTACAAGATGGCATCCTTCAATAAGGGCACGCACAAAAAGGCGAGCCTCAAAAGGGCGACCTCAATTGGGTGCAGCGAATAAAGGTAAATAAAGATCTGCACCTTTGTTGCTCTTCACATATTCCAGAGCCATTTGAACTAAATTATCTACGAACGCCTTTATTCGCCACGCTCAATTGAGGTCGCCCTTTTGAAGCTCGCCTTTTTGCGCGCGCCCTTATTGAATAGAGCCGTACAAGACAGTATTACTGTCACAGAAAATTAAAGACACACAATACACGGCGGCAGCCCACGAAGAACAGTCAGCTCAGCAAGTAAACATCAACAAAAGAAAGGCTGAAAGAAAGAAAAATACGACCAACAAAAAGAATGAGGTTAAAGTCCCTTGCCATTAATATAGACTGTTCCTACTAATGTTTATGCACTACTGTTCTAGCGCCCGTTATTGTAACGGGCTAAATGACTAGTATTACATAAGTCTTAAGATCTCATGCCAACAACAATCATTAAACAAACAACCAAGTGAAAAACAACCTGACAAAGAGGCTTGAATATGATGAACGCTCAACCATGATGAATGCAGTGTGTCGTATGTGCCGAGTTAATGTCAAATAATAATCCTAAACCTTCATTGTTATGGAGACACTTGGAAACAAAACATCTTAAAAAGATAACCCAAGGACATTTCTTTCAAAGAGCATCATCTTATCTTTTGCCATGCAAATAAATGCGGTCTATACTAGAAAGCAATACCAAAAAGCTTCATACATGGTGAGTAACGGTCAGTCAGACATGCTTCACAATATAGTTAAGGAATTACTATAGCCAGCTTCTACAGACAGGCATAATATAATGGACGGAGAGAAGGCAAAAAGAGCAATACATATAGTGCCATCATCAAACAAGACTGCCTCATGGCACATTGATGACATACCAGAAGATCTTCTAGCATAGTTAATGCCACAAATGAAGATTGAATCTACTGGTATAGTGAACCTGGCCCAGCTGTTTCTATAAATTGCTGTTTGTCATAATAAAGTATCTATCTATCTATCTATCTATCTATCTATCTATCTATCTATCTATCTATCTATCTATCTATCTATCTATCTATCTATCTATCTATCTATCTATCTATCTATCTATCTATCTATCTATCTATCTATCTATCTATCTATCTATCTATCTATCTAATGTTATTTATTTGCTAAGCTTCTGTAAAAAGCAAAATTTCCATCTGGAGACACAAAGTTCTATCCGTCTATAATTGTTAAAAACTGGATGTTTGCTACATCAGCACTTTCACTCATGAGCAGCCACTAACTGAACAAGAGGTTAAAACTAGGGAACATTACATGATTTCTAGACAGTGAACAAATGTCAGACTTAATGGCTGCAGTTGCTTGATTTTGTTGCCTTGAGGATATCGGAATACATGACTAGGAATTGCATGGAATGACAAATTACACAACTGTGTGATGAATTTCAAACTACCAAAGTATTACAAGCTCACCTCAGTCTGACAGTCAACTGATGAGCTGCCTGACTGTGCTGGTGCCTGTATGAATGCTTGCTGGGTATGGCAAATTCAGCCACAATCTCTGCCCATATTTGTTCAATTCTGTCATGGCATAACAGACATGAAACATGTTTGTTTCTGCAGTCTAAAAACACTAACCATAACCCACTGTTTTTTTTTCTGCACATATCTGCACTGTATGCAATAAACCTCTTGGCGAGCACTCATTGGATGCCGGCTCTTTCACATACATACAAAATCAACCAGTTACTTTTGTCGATGCAAGTCACAGACCAGTCTGACTGAGTCGTGAAGCTTGTCAAACTACATTACCGATGGTCACAGGAGCGTGCTGTGACTGCTCCTGACTCTCTAAGATTATTTAAATGAAGACTACAACTGAAAATTGCTGGAAAAGTTGTGTCATGTGACAGAGGCTTTAATAGAGATTGCACGTAGAATAAATACGGAGCATGTAACAAGAATAAATGGTAAGTGGACTAAGTCAAAAATTAAATCATGAATTGTGTTTTTATGTAGAATATATTTACCACATGACAATTATTTTCTTACACACATAGTCTGCCAAGTCTTGTTGTTGAACTACTGAGGTAGATCAATTGAGATTGACTGGTCATGTTGGGCTAAATGGTTTTCTAATATTGAAACATTTTTTGCACTCTTGTTCTTTTCATATCAAACCCCTTTCCTTTTCTTTTGAAAGTCACCAATAACCAAATAGAGAAAATTAAGCTAAATTTAGTATCAACATTATTCTGTTATTTTCATATTCTTGACATTAACCTTCAAAGGTAGCATAACTATATTACTAAACTTTGTTTTTTTTTTTTTTTACTTTTTCAGCATTTATAACTTACAGCATATCAAAATGAAATAAAAAAATTAAACATACCTGAAATTCAAAAATTCGTTCAGCTCCACAATCACAGTTGGGAATCTCTACTTTACTAGGTATTTTATCACAAACCCATAATGGAGATCCACCTCTGCAGTAGCGCAATATCTAACAAGAAGGGAAAAAACAGAAAATAAAAAACTTTGTAAGTATAGTTAATACTCAAGTAAATTACATAGCTATAAAATACACGTTAAAAACCAAATGTACATATCACTTTCCAAGTCCTAATTACGTAAAACAAAACACTAAACAAAATATATATTCATAGTTTCCCAAGACTCATCTCTGGATAAACAGGGCTGGAGGACAGATATGTTGATAAGAAATTCAGACTAACATGTGTGACACAGAAACTATTTAAACAAAGATTTTTTGAATTGCCTTCCACTCCATACTGGAATAAGTTATTTCTTGTCTGAAAGCATCTTCAGTGGGTGGGTAAACACACTTAGAAATGTGAGTCAGCCAGTGATATAATGCAGTTAGCAGAATGTGCATATTCAAGGATTAGCATTCAGGAGGTGTTCCTGCAGAAGACTGGCAAGAGTTCCATTAGTCCAAAAAGTTTACTGTGCATAAGCTTATCTTGTACAGAAATAATAAATTGTAATACTGTTATATTAATGAAGTATTACTATAATGAACATTTTTTTTTTTTTTTAATATTTTTATTTTATTAATTTTCATTGTAATCATTCCATACAAACAGATCAATTTATAACCCAACAAATTTGAAGACTAATCAAACCCCACCCCTGAGAAGGAGAGCTTAGCTAAAGGAAAATTGCTTTAGGTTTTTTAATAAGGCAACATTAAACAAAAGAAAGGGAGAAGTGAATATCTATGTAAATAAGAGATGGAGAAGGGAGTTAAATGCAATAATAGTTATTTCTCTTATTCTAAAATAATATTGATTAAATCCTGCCATGTTTTGAAAAAATGTTGTACAGATCCTCTAACTGAGAATTTGATTTTTTCCAATTTCAAATAATATAAAACATCGGTTTCCCACTGACTTATAAGAGGAGAATTAGGATTCTTCCAATTTAACAAAATAAGTCTGCGTGCCAAAAGTGTAGTGAATGCAATCACAGTTTGCTTGTCCTTCTCTACTTCAAGTCCATCTGGAAGAACACCGAACACAGCTGTTAATGGGTTAGGAGGGATTGTGATACCAAGGCTGTCTGAGAGGCACTTAAAAATTTTTGTCCAAAATGATGTTAGTTTAGTGCAGGCCCAAAACATGTGACCCAGTGAGGCAGGGGCTTGGTTGCAGCGTTCGCAGGTTGGATCCTGCCCTGGAAACATTTTGGACAGTTTTAAGAGAGACAGATGGGCTCGATATATAATTTTTAGTTGAATAATTCTATGCTTTGCGCATATAGAACTCGAGTGAATTTTCTGCTTTGCTACCTTCCACTCCTTTTCTGATATATGGATTAAGAGATCTTCTTCCCAATGTCCTCTTGGATCTTTGAAAGGTAGGGACTCTAATAAGATTTTATATATTGCGGAAATAGTGTTTGTTTCCTCGAAATTGAGCAGTATTTTTTCAGCATTGTGGAGGGTGCAAGGTGGGGGAAATCGGGCAATTTCTGTTTAACAAAATTTCTAATTTGAAGATAGTAAAAGAAATGTGTAGCTGGGAGGTTGAATTTTGAACGTAATTGTTCAAAAGATGTAAATATGTTGTCTATATAAAGATCTCTGAGCATTTTAATCCCAAAACTTTTCCAGGTATTAAAAACTGGATATACTTGCGAAGGTTGAAAGAGGTGGTTCTCTTGCAGAGGTGCCACTGATAAAAGATTTTCCATCTTAAAATGCTTCCTAATTTGGTTCCATATTCTGAGTGAGTAAAGCACAATTGGGTTATTAGTATATTTGTGATAACTTTCATTTATTGGAGGGCAGAGCAGGGAATATAAAGAAGTACTACAGGATTTTACTTCTATTGCGGACCAAGCCTGTGTATGTTCATTTATTTGTGTCCAGGTTTTTATGGCTTGTATGTTTGCTGCCCAGTAATAAAACTGAAAATTAGGTAAAGCCATGCCACCTTCTGCCTGAGGTCTTTGTAGGGTCGCTCTTCGGATACGTGGTTGTTTTGAGTTCCAAATGAATGAGGTTATTATTGAATCTAACTGTTTAAAAAATGATTTATTGATATATATTGAAATGTTTTGAAATAAAAAGAGAAGTTTAGGAAGGATATTCATCTTAATGTTAATTCTTCCGGCTAGAGTGAGATGAAGGGTTGACCATCTATGCAAGTCTTGCTTAATTTTTTCCATACAGACGCCAAAATTTTGTTGATAAAGAGCTTTATGTTTACTTGTGATATTTACCCTTGTACAGAAATAAGAAATTGTAATACTGTTATATTAATGAAGTATTACTATAATGAACATTAATTAACATTAATTAAATTAGATTCTGAATATATTTTTATATTTTATTTCATTTTAGTATTGTTTAGTTATATTAGATTTGCTGGTACATTACTGAGCAAGTTAACAGCCTTTAAAGGGCCTGCTATTAAAAAAACTTTTCTTGTTATCTGCTTTTTCTTGATAACCTAGTGTGGTGCTGCCACCTAGAGTAACTTTCACCCCTAATTTTCAAAAGGAACAGCATCAGGTTGCTCGAGGGCATAGTCAAAAATGTGACTTGTGCAGCTTGAAAACATTGAAGCTTCTGTCAATTATGGATACTTACAGAATGCCCATGAATGGGTTGTACACCCAGTTTTCCTAGATAAAGCATGCTATGTAAAATAATTCACTCTTGAAAGTTTATTACACTATAATTTATATGTATATAAATATGCATTCCACGTCCCAAGAGCCAGCTTCTGTAGCCGAGGATTGGACCGCCAAGGTCCCCGCCTTCAGCCACCACCCAACTTACACTGCACCCGACCTCCTTGGCCCCTCCCATAGGTGGTGAGCCCATGGTAAGGGGGACCCACATTGCCTCTTCGGGCTATGCCCGGCCAAGCCCCATGGGTGCAAGCCCGGCCATCAGGCGCTCGCCATCGAGCCCCACCTCCAGGAGACCTTGGCGGTCCGATCCTCGGCTACAGAAGCTGGCTCTTGGGACGTGGAATGTCACCTCTCTGAAGGGGAAGGAGCCTGAGCTAGTGCGCGAGGTTGAGAGGTTCCGGCTAGATATAGTCGGGCTCACCTCGACGCACAGCTTGGAATCTGGAACCAATCTCCTTGAGAGGGGCTGGACTCTCTACCACTCTGGAGTTGCCCCCGGTGAGAGGCTCCGAGCGGGTGTGGGCATATTTATTGCCCCCCCGACTTGGAGCCTGTACATTGGGGTTTACCCCAGTGGACGAGAGGGTAGCCTCCCTCCGCCTTTGGGTGGGGGGACGGGTCCTAACTGTTATTTGTGCGAATGCACCGAACGGCAGTTTAGAGTACCCACCCTTTTTGGAGTCCCTGGAGGGGGAGCTAGAGGGCATATCTTCTGGGGACTCCCTCGTGTTGCTGGGAGACTTCAATGATCACGTGGGCAATGACAGTGAGACCTGGAAGGGCGTGATTGGGAGGAATGGCCCCCCCGATCTAAACCCAAGTGGTGTTTTGTTATTGGACTTCTGTGCTCGTCACGGATTGTCCATAACGAACACTATGTTCAAGCATAGGGGTGTTCATATGTGCACTTGGCACCAGGACACCCTAGGCCTCAGTTTGATGATCGACTTTGTGGTCATGTCATCGGACTTGCGGCCACATGTCTTGGACACTCGGGTGAAGACAGGGGCGGAGCTGTCAACTGATCACCACCTGGTGGTGAGTTGGCTTCGATGGTGGGGGAGGATGCCGGTCAGGCCTGGTAGGCCCAAACGTGTTGCGAGGGTCTGCTGGGAATGACTGGCAGAGCCCCCTGTCAGAAGTAGCTTTAACTCCCACCTCCGGCAGAACTTCGACCACGTCCCAAGGGAGGTGGGGGACACTGAGTCCGAATATGCCATGTTCTGTGCCTCTATTGTTGAGGTGGCTGACCGGAGCTGTGGCATTAAGGTGGTCGGTGCCTGTCGTGGCGGCAATCCCCGAACCCGTTGGTGGACACTGGCGGTGAGGGATGCTGTCAAGCTGAAGGAGTCCTACCGGTCCCTTTTGTCCTAAGGGACTCTGGAGGCAGCTAATAGGTACCGGCAGACCAAGCGGAATGCAGCTTCAGTGGTTGCTGAGGCAAAAACTCGGGCATGGGAGGAGTTTGGGTAGGCCATGGAGAACGACTTTCAGACGGCTTCGAGGAGATTCTGGTCCACCGTCCGGCGTCTCAGGAGGGGGAAGCAGTGCAGTGTCAACACTGTGTATGGTGGGGATGGTGCGCTGCTGACCTCGACTCGGGAACAGTGGACCAGCTCTACACCCTTAGCAGGGTCCTGGAGGGTGTATGGGAGTTTGCCCAACCAGTCTACATGTGTTTTGTGGACTTGGAAAAGGTATTCGACCATGTCCCTCGGGGAATCCTGTGGGGTGCTCAGAGAGTATGGGGTACCGGACCCCCTGATAAATGTTGTTCGGTCCCTGTACGATCAGTGCCAGAGCTTGGTCCGCATTGCCGGCAGTAAGTCAAACCCGTTTCCAGTGAGAGTTGGACTCCGCCAGGGCTGCCCTTTGTCACCGATTCTGTTCATAACTTTTATGGACAGAATCTCTAGGCGCAGCCAGGGTGTTGAGGGGGTCCGGTTTGGTGGACTCAGGATTGGGTCACTGCTTTTTGCAGATGATGTTGTCCTGTTTGCTTCATCAGGCCGTGATCTTCAGCTCTCTCTGGATCGGTTCGCGGCTGAGTGTGAAGTGGCTGGGATGGGAATCAGCACCTCCAAATCCGAGACCATGGTCCTCAGCCGGAAAAGGGTGGAGTGCCCTCTCAGGGTTGGGAGCGAGATCCTGCCTCAAGTGGAGGAGTTCAAGTATCTCGGGTTCTTGTTCACGAGTGAGAGAAGAATGGTGCGTGAGATCGACAGGCGGATCGGTGCGGCGTCCGCAGTGATGCGGGCTCTGCATCGGTCTGTCGTGGTGAAAAAGGAGCTGAGCCGTAAGGCAAAGCTCTCAATTTACCAGTCGATCTATGTTCCAACCCTCACTTATTGTCATGAGCTATGGGTAGTGACCGAAAGAACAAGATCGCGAATACAAGCGGCTGAAATGAGTTTCCTCCACAGGGTGTCTGGGCTCTCCCTTAAAAATAAGGTGAGAAGCTCAGTCATCCGGGAGGGGCACAGAGTAGAGCCGCTGCTCCTCCGTATCGAGAGGAGTCAGATGAGTTGGCTCGGGCATCTGATCAGGATGCCTCCTGGACGCCTCCCTGGTGAGGTGTTCCGGGCACGTCCAACTGGGAGGAGGCCCCGGGGAAGACCCAGGACACACTGGAGGGACTATGTCTCCCGGCTGGCCTGGGAACGCCTTGGGATTCTCCCGGAAGAGCTAGAAGAAGTGGCTGGAGAGAGGGAAGTCTGGGCATCTCTGCTCAAGCTGCTGCCCCCGCGACCCAACCTCGGATAAGCGGAAGAGGATGGAGGGATGGATGGATGGATGGATAAATATGCATGCATTTGTTTTATTTTTTTCTCATTTATTCAAATTTTTTTATTTGTTTAATTTCTAATTAAATAATGTGCATATTTCATTTATTTCTGATTGTTTGTTTTTATACAACATTCTATGCTACATTCTAAATATGAATTGTGTTAGGGAAATACAGTATATTATTAATCTTTAAATTGTCTGATTATTTAAAAAACGCTAAAAAAAAAAAATTTGTAAATGTTGTGAAGTCAACTTAACATGCTGTGTTTTATGAAGTCATAATTAATAACATTTTTGAGTCTTTTGTTTATGTTGCCATCTACTGGTAAAATGGTGACAATTTAAACTCTAAAAGATGTCTGCACCACATGGAAAACATAACCTAAATTTGAGCTTAAGTGAAGTTTACATTTTTGTCACGTTTATATAGTACATTGACATTCGTCTTGTTTCCTACAGAGTAACAGTAGAACAGCTGATAACTAACATAACAAAGACTATGAATCTAACAACATATATTAAACAGAAAATAAAAAGATTCAGTATTAGAAGAACTATTTTAATAAAAACCCCAAGTATAACCTTATTTTTGATAAATTAATTTGCCAAATAAGCCTATGAAGTTAGTCAGGACAATTCTGAACTCAGATATTGTGATCCTCTATGAATGAGTGATACTAATCTACCAGCTTTAAAATCTTTAAGCAGGGCAAAACGTCAAAAATTAATCTTAAATTTAACTTAAAACATTTTAAATGATGTTGAAAATCCTTAAAAAAAATAACTGGTCTACTATTTTAAGATGTGGAAAAGAAATGGAACAGATTTAAGCTAATGGTTCATTAAATTTATAAAAGTAGAAAGATACTTAACATATCTCCATAATGGAAGAATAACATGCAAAGCAGAAAATGGCTAAAGAAAAGACACCTCTGAAACATTTTTAAAAAATTACTGTAATATTAACTGCAAATGTTATCATCATTAGATCAAATTCTAAAAGGTGGCTGCAATAATACACTCCAAAAATGTAAAATTTGGAAGGACCCTGCAATGCAACAGAAGTAAGAGAATGGTCAGAGAAATATATGTTAAGAGTGGAATGTAGCATTTATTGATACAGGATTAATTTAAGATATAGGAAATTCATTATGCATGGTAAAGCAACAGTCAGTCTGTCATTTTCCAACCCGCTTTATCCTAACACAGGGTCACGGGGGTCCGCTGGAGCCAATCCCAGCCAGCACAGGGTGCAAGGCAGGAACAAACATGGGGCAGGGCGCTAGCCCACCGCAGGGCACGCGCACACACGCACACACACACACACACACAAGGGACAATTTAGGATCGGCAATGCACCTAACCTGCATGTCTTTGGACTGTGGGAGGAAACCGGAGCACCTGGAGGAAACCCATGCAGACACGGGAAGAACATGCAAACTACATGCAGGGAGGACCTGGGAAGCAAACCCAGGTCTCCTTACTGCGCCACCGTGCTACCCTTGTAAAGAAATATGAGTAACAAAATTTTAGGTAATTTGAAAGTGGTACAATACAAATATGAGACTAGTGCTAACTCCTGACTCCAACTAGTTTTTGTTGAACTCATCAGCCTAGGGGCTCATATACTTCCAACCTACACATGTGAATATCTGAATGATATTTTTAATATGTACAAAAACCATTAGTGTATTATTAGTTAAAATAGGTTTTCATTATTGTAACTTAAATAAAGATCACACTATAGCTGAAGTTATTCCCAAGGGGTTCACATACTTTTTCTTGCCACTGTAAACCTCTAACCTGTTGTAAATAAACCACCTATGCATCTTTCACTTATGTTTTACTCATTCATTAAAAGATGCTTAAATTGAGTGGTATTGCTACTTCACCACCTGAGGCCACAGGTTCAACACGCCCTCGACCCTCTGCAGTTTGCATATCAGGAGAAGGTGGGAGCGGAGGATGCCATCATCTATATGCTACACCGATCCCTCTCCCACTTGGACAGAGGCAGTGGTGCTGTAAGAATTATGTTTCTAGACTTCTCTAGCGCCTTCAACACAATCCAACCTCTGCTCCTTAGGGACAAGCTGACAGAGATGGGAGTAGATTCATACCTGGTGGCATGGATCGTGGACTGTCTTAAAGACAGACCTCAGTATGTGCGTCTTGGGAACTGCACGTCTGACATTGTGGTCAGCAACACAGGAGCGACACAGGCGACTGTACTTTCTCCGGTACTGTTCAGCCTATATACATCGTACTTCCAATACAACTCGGAGTCCTGCCACGTGCAAAAGTTCGCTGACGACACTGCTATCGTGGGCTGCATCAGGAGTGGGCAGGAGGAGGAATATAGGGACCTAATCAATGACTTTGTTAAATGGTGCTACTCAAACCACCTACACCTGAACACCAGCAAAACCAAGGAGCTGGTGGTGGATTTTAGGAGGCCCAGACCCCTCATGGACCCTGTGATCATCAGAGGTGACTGTGTGCAGATGGTGCAGACCTATAAATACCTGGGAGAGCAGCTGGATGATAAATTAGACTGGACTGCCAATACTGATGCTCTGTGTAAGAAAGGACAGAGCCGGTTATACTTCCTTAGAAGGCTGGCGTCCTTCAACATCTGCAATTGTGGCGAGCACCCTCTTCTACGTGGTGGTGTGCTGGTGAGGCAGCATTAAGAAGAAAGACACCTCATGCCTGAACAAACTGGTGAGGAAGGCAGGCTCTATTGTTGGCATGGAGATGGACAGTTTGACATCTGTGGCAGAGCGACGGGTGCTAAGCAGGCTCCTATCAATTATGGAGAATCCACTGCATCCACTAAACAGTATCATCTCCAGCCAGAAGAGCAGCTTCAGCGACAGACTGCTGTCACTGTCCTGCTCCACTGACAGACTGAGAAGATCGTTCATCCCCCAAACTATGCAACTCTTCAATTCCACCCCTTAAACGTTAACATTATACAAAATTATTGTCTGTTTTACCTGCATTATTATCAATCTTTAATTTAATATTGTTTTTTGTATCAGTATGCTGCTGCTGGAGTATGTGAATTTCCCCTTGGGATTAATAAAGTATCTATCTATCAATCTATCTATTGTTATATATTGCAAGACCTAGGCAAATATTACCATAATGGAATAGATTGAATAGGGCAAAGAACACCTTGTATCACTGCTCTAAAACTATGATTAAGATAAATATTGGCTTGTAAATAGTACACTGTCTATGTAACATACTGAGTTAAAAGTATCATGATGTGACAAAATTAAAACACTTAAAAGTCACACATGTGAAAACAAATATTCAACAAAAAATATGGCTTTTTCATATTTATCTCTGCAGAATTTACTGTTTAGTGATATTTCGAAAAGCTTTCAAAATTAAAAAAAAAAAAAAAAATCATTTATAAATGATATTGTGTAGCAGTTGGCACAGTGAATACAGCTTGCCAAAGCATGTGAGAGACTCTGAAGCCTATTTTAAGAATATTTTTTATTGTTAAGAGAGATAAAAAGTACAATTGCTGGCATCTATGTACAATATTTGGTGTAATGTAAAGGAGTACCTCACTTCTGACACCTTAATTTACATTACCAGGCACGTTTGGGTCAACATGAAAAGTTGGAAAAGCTTTAGCATGACAGGTCAGGAAAAAAAAATCAAAATAGAAAACAGAAATGTAAAAAAACAAAAACAAATGATACAGAAATATCTTGAATTAAAATTTCTTGAGCCTACAAAATACCTGGGACTTAGGGGAAGATCCGTCTTACAACAGTTAAATAATTCAAAACATACAACCAAGGCACCCTGCTGTGGAAAAAAGGAAATGTCCTGCAGAAGCACATATATCCGGTACATGATGGATACTGGTCAATACTATGCCTTATTGAAATTTCTCAGAAGGAATTGAACATTATTTAGAATCTATCTTATATCTTATTCGTATCGTTTTATATATATAATATTGAATTTCTGTCAGTTTGTCTTTTTGAGCATCAAGCAAAAACCACCACACCTATTTCTACAAACCTTTGCAGTTATTTTAAGCATAGTTTAACTTTGAATAATTGTTAAAATTGTTGATTTTCTGTATACAGTGATCCCTCGCTATATCGCGCTTCGCCTTTCGCGGCTTCACTCCATCGCGGATTTTATATGTAAGCATATTTAAATATATATCGCGGATTTTTCGCTGCTTCGCGGGTTTCTGCGGACAATAGGTCTTTTAATTTCTGGTACATGCTTCCTCAGTTGGTTTGCCCAGTTGATTTCATACAAGGGACGCTATTGGCAGATGGCTGAGAAGCTATCCAGCTTACTTTCTCTCTCTCTCTCTCTCTCTTGCGCTGACGTAGGGGGGGTGTGAGCAGGGGGGCTGTGTGCAGCTGCTTCCTGAAGGCCATGCTGCACGGAGCTTCGCATACTTAAAAGCTCAAAGGGCACGTATTGATTTTTTATCTCTCTCTCTATCTCTCTCTGCTCCTGACAGAGGGGGTGTGAGCTGCCGCCTTCAACAGCTTTGTACCGGCGGTGCTTCGCATACTTAAAAGCCAAAAAGCCCTATTGATTTTTTTTTTTGACTGCTTGCTTTGCACTCCTTTGAAAAGGAAGATATATTTGCATTCTTTTAATTGTGAGACAGAACTGTCATCTCTGTCTTGTCATGGAGCACAGTTTAAACTTTTGAAAAAGAGACAAATGTTTGTTTGCAGTGTTTGAATAACGTTCCTGTCTCTCTACAACCTCCTGTGTTTCTGCGCAAATCTGTGACCCAAGCATGACATTCTAAAAATAACCATATAAACATATGGTTTCTACTTCGCGGATTTTCCTATTTCGCGGGTGGCTCTGGAACGCAACCCCCGCGATGGAGGAGGGATTACTGTATAAATATATATAAAAAAAGCTCAATAACTCTAACAGTTGATCACATTAAAAATGTTGCCTCTTTTCTGAATGCTCAATTTATGAAGAACAAAAAAGGTCAAATTCAAATTTTGTCAAGAACAAATAATAAACAAGCAAATGATGAGATCCATGCTCAAGCTGGATTAACAATAGTGCTTGGAGAAGGCGAGGGTGAGAGGAGGCAGACACTTCATGGCAATCCACCAGCAGCATTCCACAGGGAGAAGGAGGGCATGTGTGCATTAAATCCACATTTGTCTCTCACTGATCGAGTTGTACTTTATGGTTGTGGTGCATGCTACACACTAAATAACTTTTCAATATTATTACCGAACTATTGAGATATTTATTGTTACTGTTATGCAAAAAGTTTTTTGCTACAAAATTACTTCTCTAAATCTTGCATTTGATTTTACAGTAAAATTTCACACAGGATTAATAAGCTCAGAAGCATTAGATGCTAAGTAATACTAAAAGATACAGCCTCCCAATCGCAGCAGAGAAACTTGTAAGTGTCAGGTCTTGTTTTTATTTATTTCATGCATGTAATGTACTGTACATTTAAATCAGTCTACCAGGCAAAGCAAGGTAGAACCACTAGTAAATTTATGTGACACAACAAAAATAAAAGATTCTAGGATTAAGTGACTGGTTACAAGCATTAATTACTGTATTGACTTTTGATAAGCATATCAAAAACAATTATATTACATGTAGGCAAGAAAAATACTCCAGCTTCATTCTTATGGTTGATGGATAATCACAGTATAATGGGAACGGAAGCACAGATGATCCAAAATATCCAAAATAACATGTTTGTCATATTCCATTGTTTTTTCTGTCCTCCATTGTGCTTTTAGCATTTTGTGGCATGTAACAGAGGTTTCTTTAAACTGTTCAGTGTTACTAATACTATAGTAACTCATTGTCTCATACTTATTATGGGTTTATCAATGGAAGCAAATATCTTTATAAACAAAAATGAACAGAAATTATGAAAGAATGATATTCAGTTTTCAAGGCTGGTATAAAATAAAAAGTTAAACATCATAACAACATCATTATTATTATAATCAAAAATACTTATCTGAACAAGTTTAAAGCACAAGCACCATCTAGTAGAATAATGAATGAATATTGTTTCAAAAAACTAGTAATTATGTTTGTAGAATGCGTTATCATCTCAATTGTATAAATCTTAAGACTATTATTAACTAAGTTTCATGCTTTCACTTTTCTTCCCATATTGAAGTATTTGAAAAATATTGATAACGATTGCGGAAGAAAAAAATTAAACCAGGCATCTTTTTGATCAAAATCTCAACTATTAAGCTACATTCTTTCTGCTCTCACCCCATAGGAAAACCACCAAATGCAGTCAACACTGCTCTGGCCATTTCCATGGCCTTGCATATAGTGTTGAAACACTGCTTAAGGCGAAGGTGTGGCACCTGGAATGCAGAAAATTATTAATAATAGACTAGTTGCTGGAAAACATTGATAAATTAATTTGCATTTTTCTCCTGTAGTTTTCTTAAGTTACATTGTTGTGATTATTTAAATAAGTAGGGTACATTAGCCAATTCAAGATGACCAACATGTGATTTGTGAACAAAAAAGTACATTCAAGTTGATAGAGTGCCAGTAAAAAGTCTCCTTTAAACTGGTGATAACTTAGAACAAAGGATCACCTACAACCTTTGAGAACGCAAGAAATAGACAAAATAAAAGTATCACTGCCATGATTCCCATACTTCCTAAGCCAATGGTGCAAGTACACTAATAGCTGGAAAAAGCTATAGAAAAAATATAATTTCTGATAATGGATGTTAATTTAGACAGAGTTAAGAAAATCATAATCCCTTACTTTGTTTTCCAAACCAGATGAACAATGCTAATTTTGAGAGACTAAAAGCCGTTTTCCATAGAAACTAGTGTCATTATATGCTTACCCAATTAAGAGTATGGATATGCCTGAGGAGGAAATGTCCTAGTTAGACCCCAAGACCCTCAGAGTTTGATTAGTGATTAAAAGGCAGAAACAACCAGTGACTCTGAAATACACAACTGAAGATGTGTCACACGTAGTATGTGCAAATCTGTAAGAACTGGGTGGTGGGGAGTTGTATATGGCAGCTCGTCTCAATCATGTTAAACAACAGCAAATTTGTTGGGTGGACCTTTTTGTTTTTTTTTTTTTAAAGGCCCAAAGGATTATAACTTCACATCCTGTGTATTCAAATAATGCTCTGAACTTGTGGTATTTAAAACCTAATAAAACATAGGGTGCTAGAGGAAGGATGAAAACTAATGCTAATTTTAATGAAATGCAACCCCTGAAGAACTTACCAATTAGCTAAAAGCTTACCCATTTTGGCAACTAAGAGAAGAAATGCTGCAAGTTAAGCTGGCAGTTGAAAAAAACGTTCAGTAACTCATTGTACTTAATCTCTACATATACTGTGTCTTGCTGAAGTATGAAGTCTCTTGACAAATTTTCCAATTTTACGGAATAACAAATAATGAACTGAAATTTTGTTATCTGCGATAATTTTATTTCAAAGCAATAAAAATCAGATTTTTTTTTTTAAGTGACACTGTTTTACTTTACATTAGGGTTATTCCATTACAAATTCAGTTGGGCCACATTTTCAGACGAAGAAATTTAGCAGGGACTGACTTTTTCTGAAACGTAAGCAGCAGGTAATAAAAAATTTTAAACCAACACATATAAATGAATTGAAAAAGAAGTAATATTTATTCACTGTTTCCCTTTTAAATCCAGTCACATCTGAAACTGGCACATCAAAAAGTATCAGAATCTGAGGTAGTAGCAATACTTTTTTTTTTCCCACTTTTGAAGAAGAAGAAAAAAAACAAAAAAACATTTTGCTCATATCTGACCTAGCAAAGTGCATAAAAATAAAGTATTGCACATTATTAGCAATAAAATTCGTTTACCTTTTGAAATAAAATAAATATTTTGGTAATATACGACCCAGGCACATCACAAAGTGCACTTAACAGAATAAAAAAAGAACTATCAATGCTATGAATGCTATCAGTGCACAAACCCATAACAAGTGATAACAGTAACTTAACACAAATGAATACAATGTCTTCTGCACAATGAGGGAACATAGTGTTGTGTTTTTTTTTAAATCACAACATGTGTGATTACCAGTGCTGGTGGTATGCATAAGTTGTGTTTGGATCAAATTTGAGGTACTGTGAAGGTATATAGAGGCAAAGAGTCCTACCGCTACATGACAAATCATCAAGTATAATATAAATAATAATTCTTCACATTTATATAACACTTTACTCACTACTCAAAGCCCTTTGCAAACTTCACGCAGGAAGGACCCGGGATGCAAACCCGTTACCTCCTTATTGTGAAGCAACAGTGCTACTGTTATGCCATCTGTGTAGGTATACTGTACTGCATAATATTGTGCTTGATAGCTTAAATTTACAAACACAGAATTTCCAAAATTAATGAATATTAATGACAGGTTAATAAGCTCTGCATTTTTTTTTTTTTTTTTTAAACGTTTTATTAATTTTATTAGAATCAAATAACAATCCATGCAACCAAGTCAAGTTTAACAAAACTAGGTTAGAAAAGAATCAACCCCCACCCGTGAGAAACAGAGCCAGGCCAGCAGAGCAAAACTTTAACAATAGTAAAAATATGTAATTAATAAATGAATACAAATAAATAGAATAAAAAAAAGAGGGGAGAGAACCCACTTCCTCAATTTAAATGCTTACTGTAAAATGTTATTGATTAGATTCTGCCAAGTTTTGAAAAAGTTTTGTACAGATCCTCTAAGTGAGAATTTCATTTTTTCCAATTTTACATAACATATAACATCAGTTACACACTGACTGGAAAGAAGTGAGTTAGCATTCTTCCAGTTGACCAAGATAAGTCTATGTGCCAATAGTGAAGTAAAGGCAATTACAGTTTGTTTGTCCTTTTCCACTTTAAGCCCATCTGAAAGTACACCAAACACAGCTGTTAGTGGATTAGGAGGGATTGTGACATCAAGGCTGTCTGAAAGGCATTTAAAGATTGTGGTCCAGAATTATGTTAATTTGGTGCATGCCCAAAACATATGGCCCAATGAGGCTGGAACCTGATTGCAACGTTCACAGGTTGGATCTTGCCCTGGAAACATTTTGGACAACTTTAAACGAGACAGATGCACTTGATTTACATGCTTTGCACATATGAAGCTCAAGGGAATTCTGCGCATTGCTACCTTCCACTCCTTTTCTGAGATGATGAGTGAGAGATCCTTTTCCCACTGTACTCTGGGATCTTTAAAAGGGAGGGACTTTAAAATGTTTTTAAATATTACAGAAATGCAGTCTGAGTTGGCAGGTTTTGTTTAACAAAGTTTCTAATTTGAACGTAGTGAAAGAAATGTGTTGCTGGAAAGTTAAATTTGGAGTGTAATTGTTTGTAGTTTGCAAAGACGTTGTCTATGTACAGATCGCCAAGTGATTTAATCCCGAATGTTTTTCACACATTAAAAACTCTGTACGTTTGATAGGGTGAAAAAAGGTGGTTCTTGTGCAGAGGTGCCACAGATAAAAGCGTCCCTGTCTTAAACTACTTCCTACATTTGTTCCATAGTCTAAGTGCAATTAAACACAATTGGGTTATTATTAGTATATTCTCCGCACTCTGCTGATGAAATGGCAAGACCAGTTGAAGTCGATGTTTCTGGCTCACGAGGAGTAGCTGACAACGTGGAAGGTAAGCCCATTTTCAGTGTCAATGAATCTTCTGGAATCAATGAGCTATCCTGGCCCGATTCGCTTATATAAATCGCTCCCACTTTCGCTCTCAACCAGAGATGATGCAGCAGCGTCAGGTCCCAGGAAATCTGTTCCAGGTCAGTCTCTGAAAGGCCATACCTGTGAGCTTGGACTTGATGCCTGTTTAGGCTTGGATGAACCTTTAGCTGTCTTTTCCGTTTCTTACTGAACCCTTGTTCTGCCGGTCATGTTTAAATATGCTTGTATATACTATGAGTCTCCTCAGTTTGAGTAAATACAGGATTACCTCAGGATGGTTAAAAAAAAAAAAAAAAAAAAAAAAAAAAAAGAGAAAAAATAACATCACTGCTAATGGAGTTCAGCTTCAGACATCCATCTTTTGTAACAGACGAGACTTTAGCTATGTAGTCCTGCAAAGCAATTAATGCTTATCGAGTTTTACAGAAAATTCTAGATTTTGTGCATGTTTTTATTAAATGCAGTCTTTATAATTCACTGTTTGTTTTGAGTGTCAATAGCTGAACATCATCCTCATAAACAGCCATAAATCCGCAGGATCGAAGTGTGCGAGTGGATGCCAACCAATCGTATGAACGCTGTCTGGCCAGAGCTGTGTGGATTTCTAGAGACCCTACTTATCCTGCCTCTGAACTCTTTTCCCCCATGCCCTCAAGCAGAAGGTACCACAGCCTGAAATGTAGAACTACCAGGTTTAAAAACAGTTTTTTTCCTACTGCCGTTCGTCTTTTAAATGAAGCATTTTAGTATTTTATTGTAGGCTGATTTTAACTATGTGTTTTTATTAATGTCTTGTGCATCGTATTTTTGTTCTGCAGCACATCTTGGATGTTCTGCTGAATGACAAATAAAATTGAATTGATTGATTGAATAGAAGTGCAGAGACAGTGCTCGTCAGTAATGAGGATTTCATTGGTATAACAATTAGATTCATTAGTGAAAACCCACCTTTGCACTGACTTGATTACACTGGAATACAACTAAGACTCGGCACACAATTAATTATAGAATCATTTAATATGTAGTCGATGCCATGACCAGCTGTCGCGACTAAGGTGTTGGTACAATGTACTGACACATACCGTCACCAAAAAAAAAAAAAAACTGCATTATAGACTACTGCTATTACTTTTCGAATGTTGCTAGGCTACCCGGAGTGTTGCATTCATGATCTGTACCACTGTAGGAATTTATGTAGGAATATTGTGAAGGCTTGCAAAATGTATTTTTATCTGTTTTTCTCTGCAGTTCTTGTGGGACCATAGGCTGGGCCACTCAGAGGTTGTTTCTGGGCCACATGTAGCCAGAGGGTCGCCATTTGAATAGGCCGGCCTTACACTAATTTGCAGAGCTACTTTTTGCTGTTATAGCAGCTTTAAGTATTTACGAGAAGATAAAACCCAACATTGCACACTGTTCAGGAAAGATTTAGGCACATCCTTCTAGGAAGGTTTACTTCAAGTTATTTAGGTTAGTAGATGCTGCTTGTGAAAAACATGCATGCAGGCACAGCCCCTTGCGCTCACAAACACACACACACAAAAAAACGGGGTTTCTTAGTTTTACTGACAGGAGCACTACGTGTGTTGTTTACTCATTGAGCAGATATCGTTAGTAAAGCAACATGTCGGCCATGTGGTCATATTTTTCTGTGAAAAATGAAGATAACATAGTTGCTATCTGCTCTGCCTACAAAAATGAGATAATGCGAGGAGACTTTAGAATTAAATCTTTCAAGATCACAAATTTAATTACCCATCCGAAGAACCACCATAACGAATTATACACTGAATTTTTAGCAACTAATGCTACATAAATGAAAGTTAAATCAGACGCTAGCGGTAGCCTCATACAGCAAACCCTTCAGAATGTGAAGACATTTCCTCAAGACAGTACCAGAGCTAAAGGCATAACTACTAACCAACCTTTTTCCCTAAGTGAGGACGAGGGATTTCGCCAGCTACTACATCATTCAGAACCTCGGTACATTCTTCCAAGCCGGGGATACTTTGCAGATGTCTCACTACCTGCATTATATGATGTGATTGCTACACATATCCACGAGCTTTTAAGAAACAATGTCACCAGTATTAGCTTCACTACAGATATGTGGAGCTAAGAAGTCAGCCCCATGAGTATGTTGAGTCTAATGACACTGGATTGACGACAATGTTGAGGCAAAAAGAGTTCTCTTTCTGCAACTTTCATTGCACAAGCTTTCGATTTTGTGTTAACGAAGTGGAACATTTCAAAAAGTAATGTGCACATTGTGCTTCGTGACAACGCTCGCAATATTGCAAATGCTATGGAAGAAAGTGGCATTAAAAGTTTAAGCTGCAAGGCTCACACTTTGTAGCTTGCTGTAAATGAAGGCTTATTGGGCCAGAGAAGCATCTCCGACTGTTTTGCCATTTGGAGGCGAATAGTTACTCATTTTAAGCATGTGGCTGAGAGAAACACAAACAGACCTTGGTACCCCAGCAAGAATATTCATTTATAATTGCGGATGTGATTCCCTCTGTTGAAGCACTTAAAAGTCTGCTTAGCGAGTGTGACAAGACTGGTTCTGGAGTTTAGACGGCGAAAATCACACTTTTGGAGACTGTCACAAAACGCTTCAGTGGTGCATTCTCCAAACCATTATACTATCAATCTACTGTCCTTGATCCATGGTACAAAGATCAATTTTGTGACCGAGATACCAAAAACAAGCGCAAGAAGCACTTGAGAAACAACTGGTTGATAAGTCAGCTGGTGAAGGAAATGCAAAGAGCAAAAGCGAACTACAAGAGAAAAAGATTTGCACTCGGAGAGATGCTGCTTCATTGCTGGAGATGTATGAAGAACTTTTTGAAGAAAATTCATATGCAGCTGCAAAACCACATTCAACTGCCGCCGAGTTAAAATAACAGAATCATAAAATTATTAACAATAATCATACTAATTAGGATTATCAGACGTCCAGAATTAAAAAAAAAAAAAAAAAAAAAAAAAAAAAACTGTTACAGATTTAATTAAAAAAAACAAAAAAAAACAAAAAAACAAGCCATACACTGCAACATCCTAATATCCAATCAGTATCCTTGTGCATTTTCCAGAAACTCACAGTCGGCACTGAGAGGCGGCTTGCTGGGACAGTGCACGAGTAGGGGGCAAACTGCTCTGCAAACATTAGCTGAGAAAAAAAGGAACACGTTAATGGCATCACCTCGCATTTTTCTTCAAGTTTTTAAACTTTATTTGCTAGCTTGCCTACAAAATTCTTATTGCACAGGTACAGTTTGGGGTTTTTTCTATTTTAGTCGAGTTGTTGTGGAAAAATATTGGAAGAATTTAATTTAACTTAAAAAGGAGGAACAGGTTCGCCTGCATGCTAGAATGCAGCTTCAAGTTTTGTACCTTGTGAAAGATGTGTCTCCTGTGTCTAAAATGTAAAAGATTTTAAGGCAAGATCTACTCCAGTTTAAATGTAAGCATTACTTTAAAACAATCACCCTAAAATATACAGCAGTCTCTCAATATTTAAAGGCACACCTGTGTTAGAAAGTGTTTCATTGTGGAACAGCTTGTGCTGCATTACTTAAAAGTCCATCCACATCACACTTTATAGAATGCCCTTTAAATGACCCAAATCATTATACGTCAAGCTTTCAACGTCACAAGTTTTTATTAATGGCGGTGGTTGGTACGGGCGGTTGTCCTGTTTTTATCTATCGGCACTTTGTACCAGTGTAGACAGTGAATGCCTTTTTTCAGCTGTGTCAAATATAGTAAATGAAAAGAAAAACAGACATGCTGGTGAAAAGGTTCATCTCTGTTTCACATGCTACTATTGTTTCTTTGATAATGCATAATACTTTTTCAGCATAACTAAAACAAACCTGAAAAAAAAAAAAAAATATCAGCTATCAGTTATCGGTATTGGCAAAGATGGACAAAAACATATCAGTTATCGGTATCACCCAGAATTTCCATATCAGTGCATCACTATCATTGAGGTTACACTGGCTTTGTGTCTGGAAAAATTGCCCAGCTGAAAGATGAACTTAAGTTTAAGCTTGTTTTGTAGCACATTAAAACAGATTTCTCCCTAATTTTTCCAAATGTTCATTTTCTGTAGTCACTACTGCTGACTGGACCAATTTCCTGTGTTACTCTTACCTTCTACCATCCATCTATCCATCCATTATCCAACCCGCTATATCTGAACTACAGGGTCATGGGGGTCTGCTGGAGCCAATCCCAGCCAGCACAGGGTGTAAGGCAGGAAACAAACCCCGGGCAGGGCGCCAGCGCACCGCAGGGCATGCACGCACACACACACACACACACACACACACACACACATAAGGGACAATTTAGAATCACCAATGTACCAACCTGCATGTCTTTGGACAGTGGGAGGAAACTGGAGTATCCGGAGGAAACCCACACACACACGGGAAGATCATGCAAACTCCACACAGGGAGGACCCGGGAAGCGAACCACCTTCTACCTCATTGTACAAATGGAGTTGTATATATGTGGGCTCTAATCAATGGTTGACAAGACAAATTAAGAGAGTAGCATCTTTTCATACTCCTTTCCTGTCCTTCCAAAAGAGGTTCTCTCAATAAAGTCTCAGAATGGTTAAATTACCCATGATCACCAAAATTTCTTTGCCACATGTCTTATTTGCTAAACAAAGTGGTACTTTTTGAATCATCAGAGTAGTTTATTTTTTGACTAGCTCCTAACAAATTGAACCAAAATACAGTATATTGGATCTCTTATTTCTGAATACTAACATATGCTGCAACAACTTTTTGTTTCTTCTACCTTAAGTAAGTTCTGTGACGTTTAGCACTTACTCTAGGCAAGTATTAATTAAAAATAAAAAAGATTTAATTAGGTTAGGAATTTAGCTTCATTTTCACTGTGCATTAACATCCTTAGACATATATTAAAGGGCAGGGAAGGGAAAATACCACTGAACACTTAAAACAAAAAATAAAGCAAAATGAAACCTTTTTTTCCAATTCTTTAACAATGAAACCAATATACATAAAAATGAATTACTTTGGCTAATTTAGAATTAAAGTTATCTTAGGGAAGGGCATACCTGATCAGGTTCATTTGATATTCTCTCCTTAAACTTCGTGAAAACTTTAATATCCAATGATTCATGCTTTGCAAAGGCTTCCAAATCCTTTTCATTCACACAATCACAATCTGTGGGAATTAGAATATGTTGAACAAAAATCAGTAACATGAGTAAAGCATATTACACATGTAAAAATTTTACCACAACCTTTAAAGTAGCGGTTTCACAATGCAGCAATTGCTTTAAAAATTTATTTTAAAAATATTTAAAATAAAAATATTGTAATTATTTAAAAAAATATAAAAATTAAATAAAACAAATGAAGTGATAGAATCTGTGTAGAATTGTTGTTGTGTAGAATGTAGTTTTGATTTTCTCATTAGTGCCAGCAGACCATAGCTTAATATAGTCATTTTTTTACCAGCTACTTACTAGGGATAGAAATCTATACTCAATAGACAATATTTTGTCTTATTGTGTTTTATATTTTCTTTTAAGCATACATTTGCAAATCTATATGTGTACAACTATATTCATGGAAATAAACTACAGTATATACCAACAAACTAAAATCTGCTTTTAAAATACAAATGTGCATGCTTTCTGATATTATATTTGTTTAGGATTGCTTAGCAAATATTTCATATGGGAGTTTAACTTTACTTGTTTTGGTCAATTCTGTGGATGAAATTAAGAATTTTTTAACACCCAATATAAAGGTAATGTACTCTGTCAAAGAAATACCTCTTTTGAGCTAAATACACACTAGTGAAAGACAGGCATACTTGTTTGTAAAGTACTACTAGTCACTTGATAAACTGGACTGGACTGCCAATCCTGATGCTCTGTGCAAGAGAGGACAGAGCCGACTATACTTCCTTAGAAGGCTGGCGTCCTTCAACATCTGCAATAAGATGCTGCAGATGTTCTATCAGACGGTTGCGGCGAGTGCTCTCTTCTACGAGGTGGTGTGCTGGGGAGGCAGCATAAAGAAGAGGGACGCCTCACGCCTGGACAAACTGGTGAGGAAGGCAGGCTCTATTGTAGGCACGGAGCTGGACAGTTTCACATCTGTGGCAGAGCGACGGGCACTGAGCAGGCTCCTGTCAATCATGGAGAATCCACTGCATCCACTAAACAGTATCATCTCCAGACAGAGGAGCAGCTTCAGCGACAGACTGCTGTCACTGTCCTGCTCCACTGACAGACTGAGGAGATCGTTCCTCCCCCACACTATGCGACTCTTTAATTCCACTCGGGGGGGTACTCGTTAACATTATACAAAGTTATTGTCTGTTATACCTGCATTTTTATCACTCTTTAATTTAATATTTATTTTTTTTATCAATATGCTGTTGCTGGAGTATGTGAATTTCCCCTTGGGATTAATAAAGTATCTATCTATCTTGCTACAATTATCAAAGTAATTTTACTACTTAAGTGAAATATACCAAAATTAAGGGTTGGACTAGAGATGGAAAGAGTGTAAAATGTGTGAGTTTGAAGAAGGAGGGTGGCAATCAAAACAAGAAGACAGGAGTAGAGCAGGAACAAACAGCATTGAAGCTGAAGTTGTTACTGGAGTACAGGAGCTCTCAGCTTAAGTTCAGGAGGGCTGCAGGTTTTAACTTGAACCCAACTGCATAATGAGAAGCTGATCTTTACAGATAATGGAACACAATTTGCCACATCGTATCATTTATTGTACATTTCCCTTTCCTGAGAATCATTCAAATGATTTGTGAACCAGAGCATATTAGCAATTGTCAGTCGTTCCATTTTTTGCCTTTGATTTAATTTCAAATACTTTATTAAACTAGACGCTTCATGATGGAGCATACACAGTTGTGAATGAGACCAAGTTAAGAGTTTTTTCAAGTCCTGTCCCAGGGGAGCCTTGTGACAGCTGGTTTTTATTCCATCCAGTTTCATAAATCAGTGACTCCTCATAAGTCTTACTGACCAGATTGTTTAATGAACTGGTCATTATTTTCTTCTCTTTTTCTTCATTCAGAAAAGCACAGTAGTGTTAGATTTAGAATTCTTTTTTCATTTTTACCATAGTTTTACATTTTTTAATCTCTTTATATTCCTGTTAACTTACCACTTATTTTCTGTGGAATTTGCTTCCTTAACTGTAACCTAACAATGACAGTTAATGAGGAGTAGAGTAGACATCTAGGCATATATTCTGAAAGGCTGCAAATACATAAAGCTAGCATGCTAAACAGAAAACTACGAAAAGCAGACTAAAAATTGTGGTGATGAAGATGAATTTTACATCTAATAAAAATGTAGGAAACCCAGTTCTGTAATTTATGAATGGATACCAAAACATAGAAACTGGGAAATAAACTAAGTTAGCAGTTTAATTAAAGGCAGAAACTTATTGGGATGAAACAGGTAGCCAGACTTAGCCCCCAGAACTGATTTTGAAAACTACTAAATTAGGCCATGTCACATAGACAGCATTTAAGTAATGTTTCTTTATTTTTATTAATTTTACTTAAAGAAAGTAACAGAGTATACAATACAGCAGTCATTCTAGGAAAAACACCAAAGATTTTAAAAAGGAAGAAAAATAAGAAAAACAAAATCTAAAAAAAAAACAAAAACAAGAATTCAACTCCAACCTGCCAGCTTTGGTGCTGAGGTGTCACCCATTGCATGGCTGCACTTGGGTCCTAATCTGGGAGCCTGAGTTGGTTTGTCATGTAGTGGGTACAGCAATGCACGGCAACAGTGCGTGCTCCTAACCTCCCCCCCCTCTCTCTCTTTCTCTCTCTCCAGCAGAGGAAAAAAAAAAGTAAAAGCAAATGTATCCCTCTTATAAGAGAGCTCATTCTTTTTTTTTTTCTTAAATTTAAAAAAAATTTGGACAGATACTCTATGTGAGAATTTGTTTTTTCCCCTAATTTCAAATAATACTGAAAATCAGTTTCCCACTGAGGTATAAAAGTTGGGTTGGAAATCTTCCAGTTAAGCAAGTTGTATGGCTAAGCCCATCTGGGAGTACACCAAACAGAGCTGTTAATGGGTTAGGAGTGATAGCAACACCAAGACAGTCTGATAAGTTTTTAAAGATTTCTGTACAAAATTTCGTTAATTTGGTGAACTCTGAAAACTTGTACTCTAATGGTGCTGGGGCTAGGTTGCAATGATCTCATGCCGCTTTTGACAGTTTTAAACAGGAGTGATCGATGAAAGAGTTTAAGTTGAATTATTGAGTGCTCTGTGCATACAAAGCCAGAGTGTATGGACTGCATTACACAGTACACAGTATTGCCTATGGAACAGAAATGGGTGGGAAGCTGGAAAATTTGTTGGGTTTCTTTAAACAAAATTTTTAATTTGAAAATAGTGCAAAAACAAAGCTGTTGATTGTTCATAAGATGCAAATGTTACCTATATACAGCTCTCCAAGTGTCTTAATCCTGAGTATTTTCCAAAGATGAAATAATATGCAGGTTTGAGAAGGTTGAAAAAGGCAATTATCGTGTAAAAGGTGCAACAGATAAAAGAAATCTTGAAGTCGTTCCATGAAGTATGTCCTGCATTGGCTCCAAATTCTGAGTGACTGCTGGACGACTAAGTTAGTATTTACTGGGGCACAAAGAAGGGCATATAAAGAAGTACAGCAAGATTTAATTTTTCATTGAGGACCATGCTGTTCTAAATTCATTCATTTGTGCTGATTTACAGGTCTTCATAGTGTATATACTTGTTACTCAGGAATAAAACTGAAAGGTAGTGCCATGCCACCTATTACTTTAGGACATTGTAGAGTCAATTTTTGAAGGTGTGAATGTCTTGAATTCCAGACTATTTAGGTAATACTATTGAGCGTAGATTCTTAAAGATAGATTTGTTGATATATACTGTATATATAGATGTCCTCTAATATAGAGAAGCTCAGTAAGGATGTGTCACACATATCCTTCTAGGGGAACCTTCCTGCTCTGGTGAGGTAAGAAGTTCAACCCCAGGAAAGGAATGATCACTAACATTATCTTCTTCCTCGTATGCATCCTAGAAAAGACATCCAAAGGAGGGTGCCGGACCTTGCCTGGCCAAACAAAGAAAACTCCACCTCTTCAGGTCCTAGCTCTACAAGGTCTGCCTGTTCTCAAAAGTTGGCACCAGACACCCAATTGACACTTATGAAGGACAGAGCTCCCAAATGCTTGCCCTTATGATTGACCCATGCCTTGTTTATGCTTGAACCATTTATCAGTTGTCTTTTTCTTTCATAATAAAATGGGTTAACAGGATGTTACCCAACCTTTCCTTCTCATTTCAAGTCATCTGCTTTCCTGGCCACAATTATAATGTTTTTCTTGATAGTATAGGTTCTCCCTAGTAAGTTAACTTCATTCCTTCCATTCTTATTTGGATAGTTTAACTGTCTTAAACCTGTAAAAATGATACACTTGGTAAATTTACTTCTAGTAAAATAAAAGTAATTTTACTCTTTTCAATTTAGTGTATTTCCATTTATCTGCATTCTTTTATATTTTTCCACTGAAGCTATTTTTCTCAGTAAATCTGATATAATCTGATAAAACAAAGATTTTTGTTGTTCAAGTAGTCTATCAAGTTGCACTTTCTTTTTGGCATAATGGGTATTCCTGAATTTATGTAAATGAAAGAATTATGAAAATATTATTAAATTATTTGAAGAAGTGACTTATTACTCCATCAACTGATAGCTAAAAAAATATTGCATTTATATGACTGAATGTGTGATTTTTTTAATTAACTGAAACTTTAATAGTTGACTCATTCATTTAACATTATAAATCCATTTTGGAACAACGGGTGGTAATAACAATATTTTCCATTAAAATATTACAAAGCATCACTTACTCACACTTAAATACAACGGACTGTACCTAGATGTATGAAATTCCTTATTTAACCAAGCTGCTAAAAGAAGAATAGAAATCTCGCATACAAAACGTGCAATTGTAATATCTATTTTGAATAAATTCACTTAGTTTTGGTGAATTAGGAATTCAAATAAATATGGAAAGGAACAACATTTAGAATGAACTGTCTACTCACCAAAGAATATACAGCTGAATTCAAAAGATGAAGTGAAAAAGCCAAGTTGGACAGACAAAATCCAAGAACTCGAAGAGTTGTCTTTATTCTCATCAATATCTGTGTTATTTACTACCGGAATGGAAGTGAAGATTCTGAGAAAAAAAGTGTACGCACTACTTCTGCAAATGCTGATTGATGTACGGCTTTCAAATTTTAAAAACGATAAGGTTAAGGAGATTTTCAAAGTTTAGGAGCTACAATTCCAGACATTTTCAAAATTTTATAAATTCCTCCCAGACAGTCCAAGGCACATAAAAAATGAGGACATGTCCGGGAAAATGAGGACAGCTGGCAGCCCTATCCTTGCACAACCACCATTACTGATGGCAAATGCCGGTTTTCCTCATATTCATTAAAACAAAATATTTTTATGGTCCCATTATTTTCATTAAAATTTGATTCCACCTGTATTTTTATGGCCCTTGGTTTTTTCCTCAGCTCCATTGCTAATTTCTGTTATTCACTGCAAACTTCCTGTTTGTGAATTTGTAAATTTAAAATCTTATTAGCCTTTTCTCCATGGTCACAATCATGATGTTGTGATTTAAAGATGAGTTGTTCAGTTTCTTTTGTTGTCAAGATATTACATTTTGATCATAGAGCCTGTTTTTTTTCTGTAAAGTGCCTCATTTGGAGATGTGGCATATTCATCGTCTATTCCAGAAATTTCTGATGCCTTCTTGGTCTCCAATTTATTTTTATAAGAAAGGTATAAAATTATCTGATGTGTTAAAATTGCCTTCAAGGTTTCCCAAAATATTCCTGCAGATACTTCACAATGCATTAGTCTCTAAAAAAATAATAATTTAATTTTGTTATATTATGTTTTGTTAATATATTGTGGTGTGCAGGCAGCTTGTGATGCGCTGTACGGGAGCAGAAAAAGGGTGGAAGGCTGTAAGTGATAGGACTGGGTAAAGGGCTTCTGTTCTGTAAGGGGTGGACATACCTCTTCAGAGTTGAGTAACTAGCGAAGCTAGAAGAAAATTGAAGGTGTGGCACAAGGAAGTTTTGAGTAGGGAGTCAGGAAACAATAAGTGGAAGTGTTTGTGGTATCGAAAAACACAGAACATGAGTGGCAGGAGACAATTATTGGTAGGGAAACCTTTCTTTAACTGTTTTGGAGATATGCTATGTAACCCAGATAATGGAGTATAAAACAGGGCACCGTTTATTATGGAACAAAGACTACAAGTAAAATAATAGAAAATTCCATTACCTCCAAGTTATATTTGCTTATTATGCTGGTCATTACAATATTATATGCATTAATTAATTTTGTTAATACTATATTATATTTTGTTAATATAGTTTTTTTTGGAAATAAATAAGAGTATTCACTAAACTAATCTACTGTATATAATTTTTAAAGTAGCTGTTTTATTATCCATCTTTTCTCTTATCCGTCACGGCCTTGGTCCCGACCCCTGTTTAGGCCTTAAGCAATTCATATAACTGGAGCCCATAACTGCATACATTTTCATTGCAAACTTCATCCATTAACGAGCAATGTGGTACCTCACTCTATTCAGGAAGAATCAATGTATAGATACCAGGCTTCCAAACACTTCCGTCACCAATGGAAGCTGTACAAACAAGGTGAGGATCTAAGCATGTTTTTTTGATCAATTGAGGAATGTGTGACCTTGTAACTAAGGATAGACAGTAAACTGAATTCTGTTTGAATATAAGCAAGTCACTTAACTGGCCTCTGCTTCAATATATGCAAAGAACAGTGCTGTAACTGTACTCATGAAAATGTATTTACTATAAAGACGTTTTTGATAAAATAAATGCTGTTACTCTTGTGTACTGGAAATAAGACAGGGAATTTTTCTGTACTTAAGTTTTAAACTGCAGTAAAGATGTCCGAGATCATTAATAGTCTTACCATCACTGCTGTTATTCTCAGTTGGCAAGTACTGCTGTGTGTCATCATTCACTTCACTGGTACTCTTTTCAGGCGTCAATTCTTCTAGCTCAGTCACAATCAAATATTCAGGGAAAAGAAATGTGTTTTCTGGTACAGAAGGATCTGAAAAATCTAGAGTTTAAAAGATTAAAATACAGGATTCCTGATTAATATTATCATAGTTTTGTTCTATAAAACAATGTTTCTTCTCTATTGCTAGCACCTAGTGGCCTCTAGAAGGAAAATAACCATTTTAACATAAACCTTCTTTTTACAGTGTTTGTTTTAACAATTCCAATTTCCACACCAAGGCAACTCTTACCAGAACTGAAGGTATGATCCCACAGAACCAACTAAATTAAATGGACCAATAAAACAGAAGGTCTAATTCACATCTCCTCCACAGGTTCTCTACCCCTAAATGAATAGAAAATCGAAGAACCTGTTGTGGCTAAAGAAAGAGATTAAAAGACATCTGCAAGTTAAAAGACAGAACAATTTTGCCAAATGGGGGGGATCTAAGAAACTTCCTCCATGGTACTTTTTGACTGTTCAAACAGGACATCATTATCAGACTAAACTACCTCTTTGATAAAGCAAACAAAAGATGGTACTTGAAGGAAAGGGATTTGTGAATGACTCTCTTAAAAAGAACCTTCAGCATCCAGTGTTGCAATAATCTGTGGATCAAAAATTGGACCCCACAGCCATTGCCTGTAAGTGCACACATACAGTACTGTCCAGATATATTGGATTACCCAAGAAAATTATTTTTATAGCTAGTTATGTCTCTTTTTTTACAAAAACATACGGATATCTTGCAAGATAACTAAAACAACTGAGATACCCCAAACATCACAGAGCACTTGAGGTACCCTAACCATCATGTGTCAAATTGTTAAATTCCAGCAATGCATCACCTGATCCAGATTAGCAATGTGATTACATCAGTAGAACTCCTGGTTCTGCTAAATTAACTAATAAAAGAATGTATCCATAAATGCTGGTGTGCCTGCACAGCATTCAATATCTCATGGTACGTCTAAATGAAAGGAAATTAACATTACTGTCTAACTGGAAATGCAAACATGGCATGGCATCGCTCTTCCTGATAACCATTTCTCACAAATTACTCCTGACACCTCTCTTCCACAATCCCCGTTACTCTGTATTGTTGATCCCAAGTATTTAAACTCATCCACCTTCGCGAATTCTACTCCCTGCATCCTCGCCATTGCACTGACCTTCCTCTCATTCATATATGTATTCTTTCTTGTTCCTACTGACCTTCATTCCTCTCCTCTCTAGAGCATATCTCCATCTCTCCAGGGTCTCCTCAACCTGATCCTTACTCTCGCTACTTATTACAATGTGATAAGCAACATCATAGTCCAAAGGGACTCCTGTCTAATCTCATCCATCAACCTGTCCATCACCATTACAAATAAGAAAGGGCACAGAGACGATCCCTGATGTAATCCCACCTCCACGTTGAATGCATCCGTCACTCGTACTGCACTCACTACTGTCACACTTCCCTCATACATATTCTATACAACTCTAACATACTTCTTTGCCACTCCGGACTTCCTCATACAATACCACAACTCCTCTCGAGGCACTCTGTCATATGCTTTCTCCAGGTCCACAAAGATACAATGCAACTCCTTCTGGCCTTCTTTATACTTCTCCATCAACACCATCAGAGCAAACATTGCATCTGTGGTGATCTTTCTTGGCATGGAACAATACTGCTGCTCACTAATCATCACCTCCCTTCTTAACCTAGCTTCCACTACTCTTTCCCAAAACTTGAGGCTGTGGTTCATCAATTTTATCCCCCTGTAGTTACTACAGCTCTGCATCTGCCCCTTATTCTTAAAAATCGGCACCAGTACACTTCTCCACTCCTCAGGCATCCTCTCACTTTACAAGATTCCATTAAACATTCTGGTTAAAAACTCCACTGGCATCTCTCCTAAACACCTCCATACTTACACAGTATTGCCATCTGGACCAACGTCCTTTCCATTCCTCATCCTTTTCATAGCTGTCCTTACTTCCTCCTTGCTAATCCACTGTACTTCCTGATTCACTATCTCCACATCATCCAACCTTCTCTCTCTCTCTCTCTCATTCACCTGTCTCTCAAAATACTCTTTCCATCTGCTCAACACACTCTCCTTGCTTGTGAGTATGTTCCATCTTATCCTTTATCACCCTAACCTGCTGCACATCATTCCCAGCTCTGTCCTTCTTTCTAGCCAATTGGCACAGGTCCTTTTCTCCCTCCTTAGTGTCCAACCTCTCATACAACTCATCATATGCCTTTTCTTTAGCCTTCGCCACCTCTCTCTTCACCTTGTGCCTTATCTCCTTGTACTCTTGTCTAATTTCTGCATCTCTCCGACTATCCCACTTCTTCTTCACCATTCTCTTCCTCTGTATACTCTCCTGTACTTCCCCATTCTACCACCAGGTTTCCTTTTCCTCCTTCTGTCCTGATGTCTTGCCAAGCACCCTCCTTGCTGTCACCCTTACTACTTCTGCTGTAGTTGCCCAACTGTCTGGTAACTCTTCACTGCCACCCAGTGCCTGTCTTACCATCTCCCTTAAACTCAACCTTACAGCCTTCCTTTTTCAACTTCCACCATTTAATCCTTGGCTCCGCCCTCACTCTCCTCCTCTTCTTGATCTCCAACATCATCCTACAGACCACCATCCATCCTATGCTGTCTAACTACACTTTCCCCTACCACTACTTTGCAGTCTTTAATCTCCTTCAGATTGACTCTTCTGCATAGGATATAATTAATCTGTGTGCCTCTTCCTCCACTCTTGTACGTCACCCTGTGTTCCTCCCTCTTCTTAAAATACATATTCACCACAGCCATGCTCATCCTTTTTGCAAAATCCATTATCATCTGACCTTCTTCATTCCTCTTCTTGACACCACTAGGGGGCTCCGCCCCCTGCTCACTTCGCTCGCCAACCCCTGGTGTTGGGAAAGACAAAGAGCATGATGTATGAATGAGATATAGAATAGTGTAAAGGTGTAGATGATGCAAATAGAAAGCAAACAATAAAGTGTGTGGCACAGTGTAAAGGTTTATTTGAAAATTTCTTTGTACACGCCGTTTAAGTGTAAAAGGTAATTCCAGGTCAGAACTTGTAATGTCAATGAAGATGGTTATTGTTGTGATCAGAGTCAAGTTTGTCAGAGCTTAGAAAGAGTTGTGTCTCTCCAGGAAGTAATGGAATGACTTGTGTATTTATGTTTTCCACATTAATATTTTTTGGACATAATATAGTGCGTTGTGTTAAAAGGGGCATTTGGTCTAATGAGATTGCTGTTCCAAATCTGTCTGTAACTAAGTCGTCGCAGATAAAGGCTTGAGGAATTGTAATAATATGTGGGTGAAGTCCATCTGTATTGGTGAGTGTACCATCTCCCAGTTGTAATAAGTAATTGTTATGATCTGGTTCTGGACATCGTATCTTTTTTACTAACTGTATCTTTTGAAAGCAATGCCAATTGTCTGTGTATTTTAAGGTGCACTGAACAATAGCTGAGCGCATGGCATGTGGAAGAATAGCTAAGCACTGTCTAAAATCTCCTCCTAATAAAAGTACCTTTCCTCTAAAGCGAATATTATTATTCATAAACGTTTGTATAAGTTTATGAATGGTGTTGAGTAAGTGACTGGATGCCATTGTACATTCATCAATAATTAACATTTTTGCAAGACGGATGTCACGTGCAGTGCCACCGTTAATGTTCATAGTGGATATCGATTTGTAGGATCTAATGCAGTTGATAAAGATTTCACTTTCAGGTACATCGTTAGTTAGAAGCTTCTGTAGATATTCAGGATATGAATGTAAAGGAGGCAGTCTAATTTGACCCTTTTGACAACAACGTGTAAATGTATTACTTGTATTGCCAGTTGTTTCTTCAGGAAAGTGAAGTGAATGACAATGATTGCAAATGACATTCATTAATCCGAATGAATTTTCCTGGTGTATGTTTTGCTTGTGCCGTTTGAGAGGCGCGTTGTTGCATGTGTAGTATTTGGGACGTGTTGTTTTGGAGCTGTAATCGATTTGCTTGTGCTGTGTGAGAAGCCCGTTGTAGCCTTCCTTGCCGTTAACGTATGTCTGAGACGGGAGGTGTTTCGTTTTGAATCCGTGCCTGTTGCAATGCAGCACTTTGATTGATAGATTGCGTCATGTGGATCTAGGATGTAGATTTGTGCATATTTGCGTTGTTGATTTGTTTCAGGGTGCACTGTTCCAATGCGATGCAGTATTTGTGCACATATGCGAAAGCAGTATGGGCCATTGCCTTTTGGTGGCCTGATATTTACTCCGGTAGATGCAAAAGCAAACGAACTATTGTAGGATCTAATGCAGTTCATAAAGTTTGTACTTTTAGGTACATCGTTAGTTAGAAGCTTTAGTTGAGCTTTGCGTTTTTGGAGCCGAGACATTTTTTCTTCTAGAAATATGGATAAGTAATAAGGAGTATTGCACTCACTGTTAATATGGAGCCTTTTCTGCGGTTGAACGGTTAATAGTGCCTTATTGTAATGAGATCCACCTATGCTGCATAGTGTGAATTGTGTTTGGTCCCGTTATCCGAGCGGTATCGTTTTGTACCTGTGATCGTGAATTCATGACTTGTTTGTTCTTGAGCGTGAGAAATATGGATAAGTAATAAGGAGGATCGCACTCACTGTTAATATGGAGCCTTTTCTGCGGTTGAACGGTTAATAGTGCCTCATTGTAATGAGATGTAGATGCTGCATATTGTGAACGTGTTGAGATGACGTACGTTTAATACGGACGGTTCATTTAGAAATGGGGCTTTGTGTGTCATTTGTTATTTATGTTACTGTGGTCATGGGTCTGAATCATCGTTTTTGTGTACGTTTCGTGTGCCATGTCCGTAGTCTGTCCCGTTTCGTGTCCAATGGGCTGTGTGTGGTGCTCGCGGCTTCTTTTTTTTTGTATGCTTGTGGCTTGTTGAATCCTCCTCTTTGTGTGCGTCCCGTTTCGTGTGCAATGGGATTAAATCCTCCTCTTTGTGTGTGTCCCGTCCGTTGCTTGTGTGTGTGTGTGGGGGGGGGGTTTGCGTGCTCTTTTTTTTTTGTGTGCCAGGGGCTTGTTGAATCGTCCTCTTTGTGTGTGTCCCGTCCGTTGCTTGTGTGTGTGTGTGTGTGTGTGTGTGTGTGTGTGTGTGTGGGGGGGGTGTTTTGCTCGTGCGGCGCTGTGTGCGTCGCCTGTGTTTGACTCCTTTTTTCTGTGCTCACTCCTTTTTTCTGTGGTCTTGGCCGCCTCTCGCGGCGCCTCATTTCTTGGGGCGCCTGCACAGTACGTCTTTTTGCGGCTACGGCCCATGGCCAGATGTCCCTGCGTCCATCCGGTTTAGCATTCTCGGTTAGTAATATGGATACCTACCTATCATCTCCTCGTCTCTCTGTTCACTTCACTAACATGTCCACTGTAATCCGCTCCAATCACCACATTCTGTCCCTTGGGTACACTGTCCATCACTTTATCCAACTTACTCCAGAAATCTTCTTTCTCATCCATTGCACACCCAACTTGTGGAGAATTGCACCACACAGCCGTAGTGCTATAACTGACACTCTCTCACAACTGGATAAAAGCGATGCTATATAAAAGCTGTGCATCTCAGAAGTTAAGTACTGTTGTAACACAACAAATTTGAGAAATCATTTATTCCGACATTCCCAATAAACTTAATCTCTGTCAACATTCAAACAAGTAGAGCCCAAATAATCTATACTGGAGATGGTGGATAGCTATAAGCAATAAATTCACCTTGTGCTGAAAAAATAATTGCTGAAAATGAGGGATTTTGACAAATAACAGGTTTTTGAACAGCGGTATGCTATACCAAACAGAAAGCAAATAAGTTTAGTTGTTGTACCTAGGCTTTATGAAGATCTTAAGTACTAGGGTGTTGTACCGTGTTAGCCATTATGAATGTAAAGAAAAGCCAAGCAAAATGACACCTTTTATTGGCTAACTAAAAAGATTACAATATGCAAGCTTTTGAGGCAACTCAGGCCCCTTCTTCAGGCAAGATGTAAACATCTTACATCTTGCCTGAAGAAGGGGCCTGAGTTGCCTCGAAAGTTTGAAGATCTTAAGCAAAGCATCGCCATGTCTTTCAGGTCAGCGGAGAGTAGCCCTAACTTGCGACAGCTGAATATGCAGGGAGGCAGATTCCTATGTGACAATCAGATGTTCACTATATTAAAAACAACTCAGCACCTGTGTCTGATGTGTTGCAGACAAGCACAATGCATTCTAGTTACACCAGGAGCAACCTCACTGCTTATATACAGCGCTTCTGAGATGGCTGTTGTTTCAAAAACCTTCTTAGCATTTCTAATGTGCTGTTTCAGCGCGTATCAAATCACAAGTTTGTGTGTTAGCATGTTCAAACAAACTTTGCTTCTCTTTAAGCACATGGTTATCTGTATTGCTAAGGTGGAAAAAGTTTGCAACATGTCTCACCCGGCAAAGCAAGCAGGCAATTGTTGGAATTTTCTTAGGAGCCTGCAATATCAAATTCAGCATTTGGTCAAAGCAGCCAACATGAGGTAGCTCCACAAGCTGTACCACAAGAATTATATTAACTGTGTTATTAGTCACGATGGCTGGTTCTTTTTCTTTTATGTTCCATTCATCTAACACCACTGTCAGCAAGCATCAGCTCTAGATACTTGCTTTAAAATGGCTCCTTTTGTTCAAGGAGGAACTGTGAGGACACATTTTCGAGACTTGTTAATGTGACTGCTACAAGTGGGCAACTGAAGATATGTGTAACTGTATAATTATAGGAAGACATAAGTCTTCCCGCTGTGTCTTTAATTTTGACCAATTCAAGATTACTTTAAATGTCCAATAGAGGTGTAAGAGCCATTTCCTACTTACATAAGAATCATAAATGTTTTACTAAATGATAGTGTATTATCTATGGGAGGTTCCTATAACCCCCATAAGTTGAATTGAATTGGTATATTCTAACTATTTCTAACTTCTCTGACTAAACATTATTCTCAGTTAGTAATCAGCCTTGCCATGTGTAAGGTGTAGAGGGTACATGGTTTTAAACCATGCCTTTCGTGCCTTGCATACCTTGTGTGCGTGTTTTGTGTGCTAAGAAACCTTAGATACCTTAAAGGGAACCTGTCCTGGTGCAATATCGTCATAACATCTGAATCTGGAAGCCAGAGGAAATAGCAAACTCCAAACAAAAGTCTGAGTGTTGTGAGTGGAAGCCGCAATGATTATGACGTCACAAAGGAAAGACCATCTCCAAGACGACAGAAAGCCGTTCAATTTACCAGAGATGGAAGAGCTTGACTTTGAAAGCTTGGTAACAACTTCAGTAACAATTGACCTTCAGTTAGAAATAGATGACAGATATGATCAATTATCTAGTCTGATGATGTATGTAAAGGATTTACAACAAAATGAATTTAACTGTGAAAATATAGAAACAATTTTCAAGAATGAGTTCTTCAACTTGAGAATGAAATATAAAAGGTTAAGCGATGAACTTTTATCCATCAAGGGCAACGAAGATATACAGAAAATGATACAAAAGGGTATTGATGCTAAAGCGAAAACTATGCATAAGTTTTTGGGAAAAATAATGGATTGGGCTATGGAAGTACACCAAAATAAAAGCCTCAACCAGCAGCAACCTGACTTTTCTGGTAACCAATTTAGAGATTACAGAACAAAAGATTATCTTCAGGGGAAATATCGTGTCTCTCAGATCTCCACAAAAACTAAAATAATAATAATAATAATTCATTACATTTATATAGCGCTTTTCTCAGTAAAAGTCAAAGTAAAAGTAAAGTAAAAAGTAAAAGTCGAGCAAGTACAGTGGCTACTTCAGTTAATGTCGCCAAAATCTCTGCAAAAGCTGTAAGTCGAGCAATTTCAGTGGCTACTTCAGTTAGTGTCCTCAGATCACAAGAGGCAGCACATGCTGTGCTGTTGGCTAAAGCACAGAACCAAAAAAGGCAACAAGCTCTAGATATGGAAGAGACACAGTTGAAAGCCAAAAGAGAATTTGAAGAAGCACAGTTGAAAGCTAAAAGAGATCAACTGGCTTTGAAAGCAGCTATTGCAGAATCCAATGCAAAACTGAGGGCTCTTAAAAGGACACAATCGCAGTCCAGGAAAACCAAATCCTTATAATGTTCCTCAGAAACCAGATGTGAGAAATGAAAAGTCACATGATTCAAGCATTTGTAACTTTCTGTGTATAAATGCAAGTAAAAACAATCCTCAACAATTGCTTTATGATAAGCAAATAAGGCACCAGTACCTCCTCAACAACTGCTTTATGAACAGTATTACGAACACCAGAAAAACAGCAGTATTAGACTCAAGTGCCTTATGTGCCATATAGAAATATCCCAATATTTGATGGCGATCCTTTGAGATATGTAGATTTTATTGGAGCATTTGACCGAGCTATCGATGAGGTGATAGAGAATCCGCGGGATAAACTGGACTTCTTGGCACAGTTTACTAAAGGTTCACCTCACGAGATTGTTAAAAATTGTAAATACTTGTCACCGGCAGAAGGTTACAAGTCTTTATGGAAATCAGCTACGGATAGCAGATGCATACATGAGAAAAGCCAAAGGGTGGCCACAAATAAAGCCAAATGACGAAGAAGGTCTGATGGATTATGCAATCTTTCGTGGCGGAAGTACGAACATTATGTCCAACTTACAAGGTGGACAACAATTTGAAAGTAATGATAACCTTCGTACTATAGTCTCCAAACTTCCTCAAGACCTAATAGCACCGTGGTAATGCAAAGTTCGGAGTATTTAAAGTACGGAGAGCAGATGAGCACTTTTCATTGATCTAGTGAACTTTCTGGAGGAACAGGCAACATCAGCATTGGATCCTGTGTACGGCTCAGCTCTACGAAGCCATACCTTCTAGAAGGAAAAGGACAGGACTGATCAAGGAAAGTATCCTTCAAAAGGCGTCCCGAGAAAAAGCAGTTTTGCTATGAACTTTTCTGTTGCTGACGAAAAAAGGGATACAAACACCTCAGTCAAAAAGGTGGAGATGGCTGGATATACAAGCGGTAAGCACTGTCTTTTTGCAATGAAAATCATGGTCTTAACGAATGCAGTGCAATCCAGAAACTAACTTATGAAAGTAGAATTGACTTTTTGAAATCTAAGGGCTTATGCTTTAAATGCCTTAAACAAGGATATCTTAGTAAAGACTGAAGAAAAAATTAAATGCCAAATATGCTCTCATTTTCATCCAGTCATTCTGCATATGAATAAGGAATTTAGCACCGACGATAAAGCCACACCTCCTAAAAAAGAGAACGTTAAGTCGAAAAAGAGCATTTCTTCCTCGAATATGCCTGTGGGACCATCAGAGACTAGTTATCGGGGCTGGAAAAAAGGGTGTCTTAGCTATGATTCCAGTTAAAGTTAAGTCTGAAATGAGTGAAAAATGTATAGAAACATATGTTCTAATAGACTCTGGCACCACAGCTACATTTTGCACAGAAAGCTTGCAAGAGCAGTTAAATCTTTCTGGAAGAAATTTTCATATCTACATCAACATTGTGGAGAGTGACAAAGTATGAAAACAGAAACTAACAAAATGTTCAGTTTTAATGGAGTTGCAAGTCTGTGGGATAGAAGAAAACACATTTATTGAATTGCCTTAAGTGTTCACACTGAAATTTATACCAGTGAAAAGGGAGAACATCTTTTTGCAAGAAGATATTATGAAATGGTCTTATCTTAAGGATGTGCAGCTACCCCAGATAAATGCTGAAGTAGGTTTGTTATTAGGTACAGACGTCCCTGATGCAATGGAGCCATGCCAAGTTATAAACAAAGAAGGTAAAGGTCCTTACGCTGTGAAGACAATTCTCGGATGGATTGTTAATGGCTTGATAAAGGGGACAGACAAAGAAAGACTGCAAAGTTATTCAGTCAATCATGTGACAATAATGGAGGTAGAACAAATGTTACTCTACCAATACAATACAGACTTTCCAGAGCGCAGCTGTGAGGAGAAGGAGAAAATGTCACAGGAGGACATTAAGTTCATGCGCATAGCCTCAGATTCTGCTAGGCTAGTAGATGGACACTATTGCATTAATCTACCTTTAAAGACGAGACACTTAAAGTGCCAAATAATCATTGCATTGCAGAACAACGTACTATTGGACTCAAAATGAAACTTACAAAGTATCCAACATTCCATGAGGATTACAAAATTTTCATGAAATACATTTTAGACAAAGAAATGCCATTAAGGTACCAACTGAACAGCTGACCCTTGAAAAGGAGAGAGTGTGGTACATCCCTTACCATGGAGTATATCATCCAAAGAAAAATAAGACTGGTTTTTGACTGTACAGCCACTTACCAAGACTTTTCTCTAAGTGAACAGTTGCTGAAAGGACCTGACTTAACTAATACACTCATTGGAGTTCTTACAAGATTCAGAGAGGAGCCAATTGCTCTCATGGCAGATATTAAATCAATGTTTTATCAAGTCAAAGTTCCAGACGAAGACACTGATCTTCTTCATTTACTGTGGTGGCCTGAAGGTAATCTAAACAATGGACTAGAGGAATATAAATGACAATGCATCTTTTTGGTGCTACTTCATCACCCAGTTGTGCCTCTTATGCTTTACAAAGAACAGCAGAGGATGCCAAAGGCACAGCTCCAGAGGAAGCAGTTAACACTGTGCTGCACAATTTCTATGTTGATGACTGTTTAAAGTCAGTTGCTACAGAAGAACAGACCATAAAATTGGCCAAAGATCTTCAAGCCCTGTGCTCAAAGGGAGGATTTTATTATACGAAATGGATAATAGCAGAGCTGTCTTGTTGGCCATTCCTGAAGAAGACAGATCAAAAGGACTTAGACTTAAGCCATGATTTGTTACCAGATGAAAGAGCCTTAGGTGTTCAATGGTGCGCACAGACTGACATTTTCAAGTTCCAGGTAAAGCTGCAAGATAAGCCTGCTATAAAACGTGGTATTCTCTCAGTGGTCTGTTCAATATACAGTCCACTTGGATTTTTAGCACCAGTCATATTGCCTGCTCAGCTTATTCTAAGAAAACCGTGTAAAGAGAAATATGCGTGGGATCAAGAAGTGGAGGTTAAGTATGTCCAGCAATGGAAAAAATGTATGGACAATTTGAAGCTACTTGTGGATTTCAATGTAAACAGGTGCATTAAACTGCCTGGATTTGGTCACAAAATGACTGCACAAATGCATCATTTTGGAGATGCTTCAGAAAACGGGTATGTTCTTATGTTCTGTTTCCTACCTCCTCCTAACTAAAACAGAACATAAGATACATTGTTCATTTATAATGGGGAAATCAAGAGTGGCACCACTGAAACCTGTCACTATACCAAGGTTAGAACTCACAGCAGCAGTGGTAGCAGTCAAAATGGACAAAATGTCAAAACAAGAACTACAAATTCCCCTGCAAGAGTCAATCTTTAGGACTGACAGCACCACTGTATTAAGGTACACTGCAAATGAAAGTGCACGCTACAAAACTTTTGGTGCCAACAGAATCGCAGTGATAAGAGAGCACTCACAACCCGCGTAATGGAGATACATAATCTCACAAAAGTGAGTACACCCCTCACATTTTTGTAAATATTTTATTATATCTTTTCATGGGACAACACTGAAGATATGAAGCTTCGATACAATGTAGTCAGTGTACAGCTTGTATAACAGTGTAAATTTGCTGTCCCCTCAAAATAACTCATCACACAGCCATTAATGTCTAAACCACTGGCAACAAAAGTGGGTACACCCCCAAGTGAAAAATGTCCAAATTGTGCCCAAAGTGTCAATATTTTGTGTGGCCACCATTATTTTCCAGCACTGCCTTAACTCTTTTGGGCATTGAGTTCACTAGAGCTTCACAGGTTACTACTGGAATCCTCTTCCACTCCTCCATGACAACATCACGGAACTGGTGGATGTTAGAGACCTTGCACTCCTCCACCTTCTGTTTGAGGATGCCCCACAGATAGGGTTTAGGAATGGAGACACGCTTGGCCAGTCCAGCACCTTTACCCTCAGTTTCTTTAGCAAGGCAGTGGTCGTCTTGGAGGTGTGTTTGGGGTCATTATGTTGGAATACTGCTCTGCGGTCCAGTTTCTGAAGGAAGGGGATCATGCTCTGCTTCAATATGTCACAGTACATGTTGGCATTCATGGTTCCCTCAATGAACTGTAGCTTCCCAGTGCCAGCAGCACTCATGCAGCCCCAAACCATGACACTCCCACCACCATGCTTGCAAGACACACTTGTCTTTGTACTCCTCACCTGGTTGCCGTCACACACGCTTGACACCATCTGAACCAAATAAGTTTATCTTGGTCTCATCAGACCACAGGACATGGTTCCAGTAATCCATGTCCTTAGTCTGCTTGTCTTCAGCAAACTGTTTGTGGGCTTTCTTGTGCAACATCTTTAGAAGAGGCTTCATTCTGGGACAACAGCCATGCAGACCAATTTGATGCGGTGTCGCATGACACCGGGGAGGGAAAATGGCTAATTGGGCACAATTTAGACATTTTTCACTTAGGGGTGTATTCACTTTTGTTGCCAGCAGTTTAGACATTTATGGCTGTGTGTTGAGTTATTTTGAGGGGACAGCAAATTTACACTGCTATACAAGCTGTACACTGACTACATCGTATCAAAGTGTCATATCTTCAGTGTTGTCCCATGAAAAGATATAATAAAATATTTACAAAAATGTGTGGGGTTTACTCACTTTTGTGTGATATTGTATGTCACATCTGCACAAAATCCTATGGATAAGGCATCAAGAGGATCGACAATAGAAAGTTTCACCAAAAGAAAGACCTGGATTCAAGGCCAGAAGCCACAAAACGAGTGGCTGAAAGACTTGATCAAGTGAATGGCTCACTTACCAGAAAATGCTCTCATGTTGCTCGTTTTGCTTTGCAGCAAATTCATAAAGAAATTGGAAATTGTGGGTGTAATTACAAGACGCTACACCCTGTAACTCCTGGGTAATGGGTCAAGTCTTCAAGACAATGCCAGATGCGAAAAGAGCAGTAAGAAGAGTTTGTGTGCAGACCAAAACCAGCATACTGGACAGACCTGTGAACAAACTGTGCCTGCTCCACGAAGCAGCAAATGATTCAAATGATTAATTTTAATTGTGTTTGTGCTCTTACAGTAGAATTTAAATTTTAAGTTTCTTAAGTTTGGTTTAAATTCATTAAAGTAGTGAAGGCTCTTGCTAAGTAATGTTAAAGTAATTGATTTCTGCCCTAGCATAAACAATTAGGGGCTGGATATGTAAGAGCCATTTCCTAGTTACATACAAATCATAAATGCTTTATTAAATGATAGTCCATAATCTATGGGAGGTTCTTATAACCCCCATAAATTGAACTGAATTGGTATATTCTAGCTATTTCTAACTTCTCTGACTAAACATTATTCTTAGTTAGTGATCAGCCTTGCCATGTGTAAGGTGTAGAGGGGACATGGTTTTAAACCATGCCTTTCGCGCCTTGCATACCATATGTGCGTGTTTTGTGTGCTAAGAAACATGCAGGACAAAGCACTTAATTGAAAGTGCTGCGCCGTACGTTTAAAGTGTACAGAAGAAGAAGTTAAGAATCTTTTAAGTATAGAAACTAAAGTTTTACAAGAAAAGCTAAGTTTAGAGAAGATACATTTTTTCCTTTTTTTTGCATTTTATTCTACGTGTGTAACAACTTTTTTCTTTATTCTTGTGTGAACTGTTTACTTTGAATTTTAACTAAAACGAACTTTTGAACTGAGAGACTTCTTTTGGCACGTCTTTTTCCCACGCTTGATCTCGCCTTACACTCCTGCGGCTACAAAAGGAATAAATTCACTTTAGCCAAAGGGTGTTTACATGGAGATTCATAACACACAAATAGGTTACTGAATAACATTTATTATTAAGAAGAAATATGTGATTAATTTATAACAGTTTTTTTTTGCAAGATGATATACTGTAGATGTTTTATAAAGTAGATGCCATTGCATTGTATTAAAACATGGGGCACCCCATAATATTTGTGGACTCTGAGTTGAATCAGGGCTTTGTGAAATCAAAATCGAATCGAAACAGGACATCAGTGCAAATACCCAGCCTTAGTGTCTTTAATTATGTTACACTAAAACTTTTCTTTCACTTGTTTTCACTTACAAATATGTGAAAAAAAACAAAATATGAAGGCATTGTTAGCCTGCACTCTAGTGATCTGGTTTTATTTTCTGTTTCTTTGTAAACTAAATATTTGGTATATCAAAGTTTAATGTCAATATGTGATACACTGCTCATAGCATTGTAAATCAATAACAACCACAGTTTAGTACTTGTATAGCCCAAAATCACACAAGGAATGCCTAAATTAACTTTAACATGTGCTGTTTTGACAACCCCACTAGCCTTGACTCTCTAAGAAGACAATTAAAAAAAAAAAAAAACTTCCCAAAAAAAAAAAAACCTTGTAGGAGAAAACAAAATTCAAGAAATCTTGGGAAAGGCAAATCAGAGAGAGACCCCCTTTCTAGGCAGGTTGGGCAAACTATGGGTGTTAAAAGAAATGGGGTAACTACAACACACAAAATAGAACATAAGTAATCCTATTCATAGGACTAGCTGGCTAATCAATTATTGCCACCTAAGAAACACAACAGTACAAAATACAATGCCTGGCCAAAAAAAGTCACCACCAGGATTTAACTAAGCAAAGAGGTAAGAGCCTTCCACTGGATAAGTACTGAAGTGATTAATATGTCTCAGCTGGCATCAAGTTATTTAACCCTAACTTACGCAGACGAGTAGCTTCTTATTTCTTAAACAACCATGTTGGAAGACATATCCTGTGGTCACGGAAAAGATACAACACTGTTTTGAAAGGGTCAAATTGTTGGCCCACATCAAGGAAAGAAAAACAACTAAAGAGATTTCTGAAACTACTAAAATTGGGTTAAGAACTATCCAAAGCATTATTAAAACCTGGAAGGACAGTGGTGAACCATCATCTTTGAGGAAGAAATGTGGTCAGAAAAAAAACCTTGAATGATTGTGATCGGAGATTATTTATACATTTGGTGAAATCAAATCGCCTCTCTATTATAAAAGAAAATCTTGAGAATAGATGAGACTATTGCCAAGAGATTTTTTTCAAGTCCCGTCCTCCTCTCCCAAGCTAACGGTCCTCTCACCTCTCATTCATGTGAGTGCTTTTGTCAGACACAGTTCCTACGCTCTCTGCTCTTATAAATTTTTACAATCAAATTGTCAACTTAGTTAAATGCGTATCAATAGACTATGCTGAAACAGTTGGTGGTGATATTGCGGAAGATGAAAACGTCAACTTATAATACCCTGTAAAAAATCGAATTATTGTTGAAAGAAGGATGTATCATAATTTTATTGTGTAATTTATGAGTGATGGGCTATGCAGTAGGACAAGATTAGTTGTGTTCAAAATTGGTTCAACAATTCTGACATATAAAATTTTAACAAGCGACAAGAAAGGTAATGTAGTGCATTAGACACCAAAGTAGATCTTGATATGCCATTCGTATTAAAACGTTTACAGTTTCAATTAACAAATCACAGGAACAAACATTCGAAAAAGTGGGTTTATTTATTATAGAGAAAGAAACGAAATTCACTCATGGGCAGTTATACGTTGCGTTGTCACGATGTAACTCAAAATTACGGAATCAAAATTCAATGCGATATTGACGAAAAGTTAATTCCAAATATTCTTTTTACTGAAGAAAAAGCGTAAGTTTAAAAAGTATTTGCGTGTTAATTTCAAAGCCAAACAGAATGAAAAAGTATAACGCAACAAAAACCTATAACACAACATGAAACATAATCTTCTTTCAATTTATTACATTTTACTACGGTTAATTACTTGCTGTAATGTAAAATAGTTAGTTCTATTATGCATATGTAACAATTCCCATGAAAATAACAATCTGTTTAAATTGTACATCCACATTCCCCATACGCGAGTGGCAGAGCCGCGAAGTGGCTAGCGCGTAGCACCCACACAGGGTTTGGCGAGCGAAGCGAGCATGGGGTAAAGCCCCCTAGTTAAAAAAAAAAAAAAAAAAAAAAATCAACAGTAGAACTCATGTTTATGTTTAATAGTGAAAGCAAGTCCATTTCTACACACAACAATGCCAAGAGAATTCAATGTATTAGGACTAAACAGCTGTGTGGCCTTAAGAAAACCACTTATCAGTGAGGCTGATTGGGAAAAATGGATTTAATTTGTTAGAGAGCATAAAGATTGAACTCTGGAGCAATGGATATGTGGTCTGATGAAGACCATGTTCCAGAGTGATGGGTGCATCATGGTAAGAACAGAGGCGGATGAAGTGATGCACCTATGATGCCTAGTGCCTGATGTACAGGCCTGTGGGGGCAGTGTTATGATCTTGGTTTGCTTTAGTTGGCCAGGTCTTGGTTCAGTAACATTATGTGCTGAAAATATGACGTGAGCTGACTACCTGAATATAATGAATGACCTGGGGCCTCATGTATAAACGGTGCGTACGCACAGAAATGTTGCGTACGAACGTTTCCACGCTCAAATCGCGATGTATAAAACCTAAACCTTGGCGTAAAGCCACGCACATTTCCACGGTACCTCATACCTTGGCGTATGCAATTTCTCCGCTCGGTTTTGCAGACTGGCGGCACCCAGCGTCAAAGCAGTGCTACTGTTCCTGTGTGATCACCCTTTCTTTCTTAGACCCATATTCCTGACGCGGCTTTATAAATACACTGAAATTAACTGCATATTATTTATTAGTGTAATGCATCTGATTGTAATTAACCTATAGCAATATAATGGTCCAGGGAATAGCCATAGTATTCCAAATACCATAACTGCTTTAGCGCTGCTACGCTCACTGCATCTTCTTCTTTCAGCTGCTCCCGTTAAAGGTTGCCACAGCGGATCATCTTTTTCCATATTACTCTCACTGCACCACTCGGAGTATTTATATCACTGTGAATCACAGCAGCAGCTGATCGGAAAGAGAATTATCGGTACACAGTTTCAAGCACACACTACTTCAGCCACGGCAAAACGCGTTAAAGCCTTTCCTGTACGGACCTCGCGTTTCAGAAACATTTTCATCCTAAGAACTATAAATGCACTCAATCAGTCCATCAAGTGCTCCTTGTAGAACTGTTTGTACTTATAAGTACAATTACCCCACTGTAAACTTGCACTACAGTTATAATATTGCATAACCTGCGCCACTTTATAAAAGGCATATGATGACGATATCATTTTTAAGATGAAATGCAGCAAAATATGTTGCTTATACTATACAGATAAAACTTTAACTTCATTTAAATAATCTGTATTGTTAATAATTAAACATGTGAGGACACGGTGCTGCAGCGCTAACTAGTTCACGGATAGCTCCTGCCTTGTGCTGTATTATTGCTGGTGCTGACGCGACACAGGAAGGATAAACGCAGGCATGTCAAACTCACTACCATTGGTGGGCCGCTTCGACTGCCATACGTGCGTCAGCGGGCCGTACTGTAACAAATACTATTATACAAAGTTACTGTAGCTTTCTTTCCAATACTGAAAACTTTAAAAAATGTAACACTTAAAGTTTGAAGAAAAGCAATTTATTTCCATGCAGTCTCCATACAACAGTGTAGAATTAGAGTCTTAACCTCTTAGCTAGGTCCTTATTATATTACTAGGCTCACCCTCCTTTTAAGGCGACCGACTTTTATCCTCAATTTGTGTGTGCTCCATGTGTACATCAGGCATGTAAGTGTAGGGAATGAGAACATCAAAGTGCCCATTCATAACTTCTCCCGAAAACCTAAGTTTTTTTTATCCCCTCGAGTGCCTGTCCAAATTTGGAGTGTAGGACTCCATAATAATATACTTGAAACTCATAGGGGAACAACTCTCCCGCTGCCATTAGCTCAGAAATGGTACCATAAGTTTGAGACTTTGACATTTCCGTGAGATACTGAAGCTCATTTGTATAAGAGATTCCTGACAGTATCATTGTAAAAGGCTGAAACTTTGTCCAATTACTTAAAACATGTCGTACAATGTCAGTCCGAATCTGTACCGCTAAAGACGGAGTTTCATGCACTAAATAAGCTATAGATGAGAATAAGCAAGCACCATCTCCCCTGATATTTACTACATGGTGAGGCATTTGTACTCCATCAACATTCATTATTTCCAGAGACATAATTTTGTCTATTTTTCCAGCGCATCGCGCACAAAAGCAAGGGAACGATGGGAGCACCAGAACTCTGCTCACATCGTGTCACTTCGTACCGCAAGCCACAAATAATAAGTCTGTGATAAGCGGAATACCGCTACGCTTTGCACTCACGGGACGGAAGGACAATCCCGACCGCTTTTATATAGTGTCTTGATGATTGATATTCATTATATTATATTCATTGCTTATATAGGAGCCTTACAGTGAGATTTATTTCTTTTGTCCCGACACTTGGCATCTCTTGTTAGTAACCAGTTCGTCAATATCAGGCTTGAAATCTTGTGCAGCTGCAACTTTTATGAGGGATGAAAGGTGCTCGACGGTAAGTCTTGAACGATGTGGGTTTTGGTAGCATTCATTAACAAAAACAATTGCTCACAAAGGTAAGTGCTTCCGAAAATAGACAGTACTCTCGATGCCAATTTACGGATCTGCACATACGAGGGTGGCAGGTAAGCATACCAGCCTGGCACACCAACTTCGTTGTATTTTGCCTTCACAATAGAATCTGACTGCACTTCAATCAATTCCATTCGGATATTCTCAGGCACATTCTCAACGTTGTAAGAGAACAGCGCAATGACCTATTTGTGTGAACTGAAATCACGAAAATGCTCACTGAATTCATTGCTCAGTAATTCAAGTTGGAAAACAAATCCTCCAAAAATCAAATTTTACATTACTAAGTTTACTTCAAAGTTTATATTGTAAAATAAGCCGATATGCAAAAAGCCACCAGACCTACAATAATTTTACAAACTCAAAATCACAAAAATGTTAATAAGCAACTCACCAACTTCTCGCATCCACTTCAGATCTTCAGCTGTAGTCTGCACTAACTGTTCGGTACAATACTAGCACAAAATTACAAGAAACTAGAGCAAAAAAACGTGAAAATATGCGGGCTATTACTACTCGTGATGGTCAGTTCTGCCCAGTGGTCAGTCTCAGCAACCCAGCGGCTCTAGGCTCGTGGCGGCTCTGGGCAGAGAAAGAATCGGTGGCCCCGTCGCCTGGCAATGTCAATACGGTATCTTATGCACGGCGGATGGCCACATCCGTTGCGGACACTGCATAGCCGCCACGTGCTCATGACACGCTTCTATATACTCGTGTCCGTAACTTGAAAACCAAGTGGCGACCCATGATATTCTCATTACGGCAAAACATTATAATAATACATATAGCTTACTGCTCCGACTCTAGCGACATTTGTAAATACAGCGTACTAATTAACAAGAAACAGAATGTTTTTCGGCCACATTGCCGTCAGCTGTGTTGTTATTTTCTCTTTCTGTTTTATATTCAATATATATTGGCGTGGCGGCCCCTGGGATTTGGCAGCACTGTGCAGGTGCACAGTTTGCACATGCCTAAGGCCACCCCTGCTGCAGCCTAGCACTTCAGTTGTGACGCTGCGGCTCATTAATTTTGGTCAAGGATCATGGCTATACAGGACTCGCAAAATTTCAAAATCCCTGGTAGCGCTTCGGGCAGGCACTCTTCAGTTTTTGGTAGCCCAAAATAAATTTAAGTAGCCCGAATAAAAAAGAGATTATTTTTAATGTATAATATTGTAAAGGAAACAAAACATCAATCAAAAAATTGTTAAAACACAAATTACAACAACTGTATAAAAATTACAATCATCAACTCAAATATTTGGTTCTAATTGAACAGAAATTTCTATGAACTTGTAAGAACTGTGTAGAACATGAATCAGTCTGTGTCAGATTCTGAATCTGAAATTTCCACTGAAGTCACGGATGAGAAAATGCCACTCGACGTTGAGGGCATAGCATCTCCTTCATCAGCTTTCTCTTCCTGTGCATCGGCCTCCATTTCACTGCTCTTTGTTCTTGTCGGGGTTTTATGATCCAGGTGTCTTGAACCTTTTCCAGAAAACATCCAGAAACGAATTGACTTGTCAGGGCAAAAAGATTCAACTGTTTCCCCATTAATGGAGAGTTGCATGCAGTCATTCAGTGTTTCAATGTGTAGAGAGGTACGATGCGTTGTCTTCACTCGGTTCGTGCAAGAAAATCCTCTCTCACAGATGGCTGTTGATGGACTAAGTGTCAGCATTAATTTCACCAGCAACAAGATATGAGAGAGGTGTTCTGGATTCTCAGAGAGGAGATCTCTGTACAAGCAATCATCTACCTTGCTACCCCGGTGTTCTGCAAGCCACATTTTTAGATCCATCCATTCTTGTGGAATTTTCTCTTTCTCTTCCTCATCTAGCAAACTGGCAAAATGTGTGACAAGATAATCCACCTCTTCATCCCCATAATTTGCCAGCTCTTCTCTGGGGTAGGGAAGACTGGAAGGGTCAAAAACCTTGAAACAAGAGAGAGGCTTTTCACACAGATTTTTAAATCTGTTGTCCATGTACTTGACTGTGTTGTCAATAATCTTTTGAATCTCTGCACCAAAGGTGTCTTTGTCTGTGCCCTCACCTCTTCTAGCAGGTCACTGACTTTTTGTGAGCTGAGTTCCACAGTAGCAAATGCTACCATCCTCGTTCGCTGTGAACTTTATGTCCAAGGTTTTCTGGTATTCTCCTGGTTTTGTTTTTAGGCTGAGTAAGCGTGATGTGGTGCTCTCAACTAATTGATTTGTTCGTGTGATGTTTAGGTTATCATGCTGAAAATCAGTACAGCACTTGGATAAGATGGTACTGTAGTCCAACATGAAATGCAGGAAGCGAACAAATTTCTCAGTCTTCATCTCCTGCACCACCCCTCTTAGCCTTGGCTGCATCCTCGGACTTGACATCACTTCCTCCTGCCATGTTCTCCATATGAACAACAGTGGGAGTGCAATTTTTTTCCACAGCCTTCAGACATTCAGCCGGCTTGGAAGCCACCGTGTGCTCTTCAGGCCACTGAAATGTGCCAGTTTCTCATTTAGCAGTGCACTTATTTCTGTCAGTTCTCTTCGCCTCTTTGGGTAATAGTAGTACATCTTAAAGATGGTTTTCAGTGTATCTTCAAATTTCACTAGGTACTCCCTGCCTTTCACGCTATCCAGCACGGCTAGCTCTAATTTGTGTGCCACACAGTGGATTGTTATGATGTGGGGTATCCTCTGTTTCAGACTCCCAGCTACTCCTGTTTTCTCACCCATCATCACTGCATCACCATCAAAATTTGCACACACTACTTTCTTTTTCCATGTGTCTTCTCTGATACCCATGGTGCTCACTGCTTCATCAATAGCCTCTAAAATACCTGCAGCATTTGCACTCTTGACTGGCTGACATTTGATCATGTATGTGGATATGTCACCATTATCTCTCACATACCCGACATGAACCAACTCCTGTTCTATTATACCAGTGTCTGTACTGCCATCTGCAAGAATGGATAAGAACCTGCTTTCTTGAATTTCCTTTTCAATCTGGTCTCTTGAAGTTTGTGCTATTGCTCCAATAAACTCTCTACAAGCATGGTCATTGAGGTAAGTGGAACCAAGATCTAGGCCATTTGCTTTTTAAAGTTTGCAAAGACTGCTAAATTTTGCCAATGGTAGTTCACTCTTTGCAACATAGTATGCTGTTCTAAACAGCTTTTTCAGGACTTCTTCTTGTGCTTGGTTTATTTTTAGTATGTTTTTTGCAATTGGTGTTTGTTCTGGGAAAGATGCTGCAGACTGAGCACCAATGCATTTCTTGTGATGCAGAGATTTCTCATGGGTTTTGATGGGGTCTTTCCTAAAATTACTGGTCCCAGTAACAAAGGCGCTTGTCAAGTCAGAAATCGAGGGAAACTCACGACACACCCAGCAGAACATTATGTTATTTAGCTTGTCATATTTCCTGCTTTTTTCCCCACTGTGTGCCTATTTTTTTTCTCTGTACCCTAATAAGCTTTCATATGACACTCAGATGGTCCGCTACGAGTCGCCTTTTCACGCCAACTTTGATATGTGATTTCTTTTTTATTTCGGGCACTGTGCGACTTTGTGAACTTGAGCTTTCTAGTTTCTCTGACACTATGTCACTCAATCAACTTTCTTTTGTTGATTATACCACTATTTAAACCAACAAATAGTATGTTTTTCCTTTGCCTCCACTTGGTATTCGCTGAAATTCTTATATTCCAGCCACAGAAATTCTTTTGTCCACGAAACCAAAAAGCTGCGCTTTCTTTTTGCCTCATAGTTTGATTTGTCATAACGTTTCCGCTTTGTGGTAGGCTTTTCTTTGGCTGTCCCTTCTTCACCCTGACCTGTCTTATTTGGCTCAGCAGAACTAAAATACCTGCGTAAATTCATCTATTTTTACACACGCACACACATAACGGTCAGCGATTTTTTAAATTCTCTGCGCAATCAACCTCTATCACTTTTTTAAGCTTGCTGCGGGAGATTTCACTTGTCACGTTTGAATAGTAAGCTAATGAGTGATAAGACGATGTCAGAGGAATTGGTGCGCAATTAATCCGTCACTGACCAATCAGTACTGCCACTCTCTATACACAGTTCGCGCGATCGCAAAGTGAAAGTAAAAAACAAGCGCGAATTCAAACGCGATTTCAATATTTCACATATTGACAGTGGCTAATCGATGCCCGAAAATGACATAATTACCCAGCTACATTTGCGAAAGAATGCAAAAGCATTGACATATATTTTTCCTTCCTATGATAGCCCGACGGGCAGGGCTAAGATAGATTTTGGTAGCCCGACTGGAAGACACAATAGCCCCGGGACGTCGGGCTAGCGATTTTGCGAGCCCTGCTAGCAGATGACGTTTCCGCTACCATAATGCCATGGGAAAACGCGCTTTTGTCAGAAGGCAGAAGTAAGAAAAGTCAATAAGTAACACCGAAGATGCAGAATACTATCGTTCGTGATTGAATCAATCATTTTGTACAAGTTCAGTGCTAACTGGGATCTGTCATGCGGGCCGCACAGATTTCTGTTGCGGGCTGCATGTGGCCCGGGGGCCATGTGTTTGACATGCCTGGATAAACGGATAGAATAATTAAACATGTACTACGAAGATATTTCATTGTTCCTTAAAAGTTTTGAAGAATCGGCGTTCTAAGCTTACAGATGGCTTAACGTCTATTACAGAGTTGATTGTGTGGCGATTGGGTATTTGGAGAAAGAAAAGTAAGGACAGGAATTGGAGGTTAGTACATTTAAAAGAGACAGTACTTCTATGATAAATTATTTCATCGAAGGTCGCACATGGCGCGGCAAGCCTCTTGCGTGAGATACAAACAATCACTGCGCCACCGTGTTCCCATGTTTAATAACATGCTTTCATTCCTATCATCATGAAAAAGATATCACATATACATCTCAGTATTTTAATTATTCAGACAGCTGTAATATCACGAATGTAATGGATTCTGTGTCCTGTCGGAGAAAGAGAAAGAACGGAAGCACGTAGTGTTTCACACACATAGAGCACATAGAAGATCAAACACAGAACAAAGCATTTAACGTGCTACTTGAGAAACTAGTAAAATAAAAGATTTTAATATGAAGTTTATGATGTTCTACTTTAATGACAAAATAAACTACGTGATTAAAGTGGAAATTTCGAGATTAAAGTTTTTTCTCTGTACCCTAATAAGCTTTCATATGACACTCAGACGGTCCGCTACGAGTCGCCTTTTAACGCTGACTTTGATATGCGATTTCTTTTTTATTTCGGGCACTGTGCAACTTTGTGAACTTGAGCTTTCGAGTTTCTCCGACACTATGTCACTCAATCAACTTTCTTTTGTTGATTATACCACTGTTTAAACCAACAAATAGCACGTTTTTCCTTTGCCTCCACTTGGTATTCGCTGAAATTCTTATATTTTCCCCCATGCTTTTCCCATTGTCTTTTCACAGAAGGCTATTTATATTGATTTGCATATTCAAAGAGGAATAATTCTGGGAGGAGTTGGGGCGGGACAGAAGGCGCGTGCACGTGCGTTACTTTTCACGCTGATCAGGATTTATGTAGTGGAAGAACGTGAAAGTTTGCGTACGCACAGATTCCTGCATCTGGATTTTTCTGTGCGTACGCACATTCCCGCTTTTGTGCTTATGCCATGTTATAGTGTGAGTTCTACGCACGGCGTTATACATGAGGCCCCAGGTTTTTCCATCAATGGATTTTTTTCTTCCCTGATGGCACTGGCATATTCCAAGATGACAATGCCAGGGTTCATTGGGCTCAAATTTTGAAACAGTGGTTCAGGGAGCATGAGATGTCAGTTTCACACATGGATTGGCCACCACAGTATCCAGAACTTAACCCTACAGAGAATTTTTGGGATGTGCTGGAGAAGATTTTCTGCAGAGGTCCAACTCTCCCATCATCAATACAAGACCTTGGTGAAAAATTAATACAACTCTGGAAGGAAATAAATGTTTTGACACTGCATAAGCTTATCGAAACGATATTATAGCAAATGCTTGCTGTAATCAATGCTAATGGCAATCCAACAAAATACTAAGAGTGTGTTGCTTTTTTTTTTTTTTTTTAGATAGGCAGCGTGCTTTGTTCTTGCATTGTGCTCCTCACCAAGTGCAGGTATAGAGCAATGCAACAGCTTTCAAGGCAAAATGCAAGAATAGCCTATACCAGTCACTAAATACAAAACTATCACATATAAGGGCACAGATGTGTTAAAATAAATCAAAAACAAAGTAGAAACTAATTAACATAAATGAAAAATAACAATATCAAAAACTGAGTCAAGATTTCAAGGTCCCTAAAGTCCTACTCACTGCCACACTACTTGTAATTTATTTCATGTGTCTACGTCTCTAATTGCAGAAAAAAAAAAATTCTAAAGTTTGAATGAAATTTGCCCTTAACAACTTTACCAATATGCTCCTGTGTTCTTGCTCAACAATTAATTTTAAATTAACAGCTGGGATGCACAGTACTAATTTCCTGTTTAACTGTAAACATTTAAAGCATGTCACCTATTCCTAATCTTCGTTTGCTTAAACTGATAAGGTTCAACTGATTCAATCATCCTCTTTAATAAAGTCCCTGTGTGCGTCCAGGTGTCCGTGTGTGTGTGTCTTCTGGTGAAGTGCGCATGCACGGGGCACAGTGCGATATTACTCGTCAGAGAAAGTTACAGGCGTTTTACGGAAATACAAACCAGTATTACTGCGAGAGGAAATTAAATGTACACAATACAGTGACGCATATTACAGCCACATACAAGCCAGTATTACTGTCAGAGAAAATTAAAGGCATATTACCGATGCGCACGCCTGTATTACTGCCAGAGAAAATGAAAGGTATATTACGGACGTACAAGCCAGCAGACGTACAAGACAGAATTACTGTCACAGAAAATTAAAGACACACAATACACGGCGGCAGCCCACGAAGAACAGTCAGCTCAGCAAGTAAACATCAACAAAAGAAAGGCTGAAAGACAAAGAAAAATACGACCAACAAAAAGAATGAGGTCAAGGTCCCTTGCCATTTAATATAGACTGTTCCTACTAATGTTTATGCACTACTGTTCTAGCACCCGTTATTGTAACGGGCTTAATGACTAGTTCCTTAATAATACTTGATCCTAGAATCAGCCTAGTTGCTGTTATCTGACTTTCTCTAGTGGTGCTGTGATGATTTTTTTTGTAATATGGAAACTAAAATTACACAATTACTCCAGGTGAGGCCTCACTAGTAAACTGCATTGATTACACATAACTTGTCTTAATTGGTAGTGATGTCACAATTCCAGAATTCTGGTACTCAATACCACTGTTAGTGAAATTTCACAATACTTGATACCTATTTAATACCATGGCAAAATAGAAATCCCTTTCTTTGACTTTTTAATTATAAGTAACTTCATTATTGAAGTGACCAATATTGTGCCTTTTACTGTAACAGAATATAAATTTTTAAAATATAGAAATACTGATGGTAATAGCACATTTAAAATAATGGTATATCAAATTACAATGAAAGACTTGAACTTTGTGTATGAAAGACCTAGGGATTCTCCCAGTGTAACACCAACTGGTGGTTGGTAATATCGCAGAGAGGCATTTCAGTACAGGGTTTATATAGTAAGATATCATCATGGACAACCTAAATTTATCTTACCATGTGCACATTCTAATTGTATTCTCTGTCATTTTCTATCCTGTAATTTACTAAATAAAAATCTAAACATTATCATATCTGTACTATTGAACTTGTGAATTCCAAAATAATTCAGGATAATTTCATTTAAACAAACTTTTTAAAGCTGTTTTTGTAATATGCTTTTAAAATTTGGTTTGTCAGAGGATTCCTCTGTTGGGTTTCTAACATTTGTTATTATAAAATTTATATTTGCATCACTGCGGTGGGTTGGCACCCTGCCCGGGATTGGTTCCTGCCTTGTGCCCTGTGTTGGCTGGGATTGGCTCCAGCAGACCCCCGTGACCCTGTGTTCGGATTCAGCGGGTTGGAAAATGGATGGATGGATATTTGCATCATCAGCTGGTTATAAAAAAAAAACACTTACTAAAAAGTAATAATTAACAAATAAGCCAAATGTATTCAAATTCCAAATGTCACAAACTCCTGCTGCTTTAATGGTCCAAATCTGCCCCCATTTTTTACATTTGCCCCAACTTAAACTTTCCTGTGTGAAATCAGACTTGTCAGTTTTAGTTGAATCCATTATTCAATAACTCTGGTAAAAAAAACACTTTATGTGCTGTTTTCAAGCATCTTGTAAGACTGATAAAACATTTGTTATTGCTTAGCCTGTGTACAATCCTGAATTAGGAAATTAACTGGACTGGCTTTACTTTATAGTCAATTAATTGTAACTGAGAAACTGCTTGGATTCGTCAATGTACTGTGATCATCAAGTTACGAGTTTATACTCATGAGCATTAATTTGCCTTCAAAAACCAAAATGCTGATACAAACTAGTATGCTGTTTTGTGCTTATTGCTATTACTAAACTTTATGTTAACACTGTACATGTCGCACTACAAGAGAGATGTGCTTTGTGCTCTGAAGCAAATACTAAACATATTTTATTTTGGTATTAATAAAAACTGAGGAGCTAATGTCATTGCTGCTGTAGACAAGTCAAATAGCCACTTCACTTGAAACTTGCCTCGATTTTGACTTGCTACAACTGTTGTTAGCACTGCCAGCAGCACAGTTTCCTTCTACATCCCACAGTACTAAATACATGACCCTGACAGCGCTTAGAAAATGGATGGATGCTTAGACGGATATTAGTAGACAAACTACTGTATTAGAGAATGAAAACAAAGCATCTGTTCCTTTATCACAGAGTGTAGGACATGACATTAAAAAGCAATTGATCTCACAATCTCCAAGTTAAACAATTGCAACTTACATTTAATTAGTGAAGGTTTGTGGTCTCAAAGCACACACAAATCAACATTTCTTTTCTTTTGTTCCTTTTTGGTATGGGGATGGATAGACCATACACTCCACAAACCAGCGACCAACATAACTCAATAGGCATTGCGATGGAATTCTCAGGGCAAGTGAAAAAGGGGGAGGCCAAGGAACACATGGCGTAGGCAGGTGGAAGCGGATATAAAGAGAACAGGGTAGAACTGGAGCCAGATGGAGAAGAAGACAGAGGACACAGATGACTGGAGGAACTTTGTCAGTGGCCTATTCCCCAGCAGGGGTATCAAGCAATGATGATGATAATGATAATTCATTTTGGTATCTACTTGGCATAGAAGCATTAGTTCTTTTGACATCCCTATTGACTTGTACTTTAAAAATAATGTATCACTGAATATCTCTTCAGCTAAATGGTTTCTGACCACTGATTAAATGTACAAAGAGAAGAGTCTAGTACTACTTCTAGGTCCTTTGTATAAGGTGTACTTTCAATCCTCTCATTAGTATTCAAATCTAAAATTTTTACTGCTTATTTGTAATATTTTACATGAACTTTCTTTACTTTACTCACATGCCTTTCATATAGAACCTTACAAGATAAACAATATCATATGCACCTTCTTGATTGTTTGATTTTGTTGTTCAATGACAGAATTCCAGCATATTAGTGAAGCATAAAAACCCCCAAACAGAAACCATGTGGACTATTCACTAATACACCTGTTGTTTCCTTGGGCCTTTCCCTAACTAACTTCTTCTATTAATTTAACCATCATGTATTTAAAGATTGCTGGCATATAGTTTCTAAGTTCAACCCAATGAATCTTTTCATAAAAATGGGATATTGTTGCTCACTTCCAGTCCTTACAAATTTCCTCAATGTGTAGTTATTATTGAAAAATGTGTTTCAAGGTTTTATATATGCACTCGCTAAATTCTTTAAGCACTCCAGAATAAATGTCATCTGGTCCCAGTAATTTGTTTGATTTAGCTTATTTAATCTAAACAATACTTCTTGCTCTAAAATTTAGTACTCCCTGTTACTCTTGGAAGGTTACCGATTTCTTCACAAATGTAAATTTCAGAGAAATACAAGCTTAGAGAATGTGCTATTTCACACTCTGTATATTTTAGTTTGCCATTAATATTTTTATTGCACTCACATCCTTCCTGTTTTGTTTTCCAAATATTATACTCATCTCTTTTCATGTTGACTTTCCTACAATATTTCCTTTGCCTTTTACTTTTTCTAGTATCAAACATTTCTCCCTATGATTAGCACTAGAGCCATTTTCTTGAACATTTTTTGCAGCTGTTTTTCCTTTGCAACCAAATTATTAGTTACCTATTTATCCATTGAGTTTTCAAATCTCCTGCTGCTTAAAAATTTTATGAAAACATGTCCTGTAAATGTGTGCAAAACAAATTTAAACCTGTCCTATATTTCATCTTCCCCAAAAAAAAAATCAAATATATCCAAAAACCCCCCTGTTCTTGTGCTCTGGTTACTTATTTAGTTAGCACAGTTAATATTTGGTTAATTAAAGTCCCACATGGCTCTAACATCTCCCTTTATTTTGCTTTAAAATTATTAAAAGACACTGATTACAATAGAGAGAAGGAATACAGTGCATCCGGAAAGTATTCACAGCGCATCACTTTTTCCACATTTTGTTATGTTACAGCCTTATTCCAAAATGGATTAAATTAATTTTTTTCCTCAGAATTCTACACACAGCACCCTATAATGACAACGTGAAAAAAGTTTACTTGAGGTTTTTGCAAATTTATTAAAAATAAAAAAAATTGAGAAATCACATGTACAAAAATTCACAGCCTTTGCTCAATACTTTGTCGATGCACCTTTGGCAGCAATTACAGCCTCAAGTCTTTTTGAATATGATGCCACAAGCTTGGCACACCTATCCTTGGCCAGTTTCGCCCATTCCTCTTTGCAGCACCTCTCAAGCTCCATCAGGTTGGATGGGAAGCGTCGGTGCACAACCATTTTAAGATCTCTCCAGAGATGTTCAATCGGATTCAAGTCTGGGCTCTGGCTGGGCCACTCAAGGACATTCACAGAGTTGTCCTGAAGCCACTCCTTTCATATCTTGGCTGTGTGCTTAGGGTCGTGATGAGCGGTGCCTGGTTTCCTCCAAAAGTGATGCCTGGTATTCACACCAAAGAGTTCAATCTTTGTCTCATCAGACCAGAGAATTTTCTTTCTCATGGTCTGAGAGTCCTTCAGGTGCCTTTTGGCAAACTCCAGGCAGGCTGCCATGTGCCTTTTACTAAGGAGTGGCTTCTGTCTGGCCACTCTACCATACAGGCCTGATTGGTGGATTGCTGCAGAGATGGTTTTCCTTCTGGAAGGTTCTCCTCTCTCCACAGAGGACCTCTGGAGCTCTGACAGAGTGACCATCGGGTTCTTGTTCACCTCCCTGACTAAGGCCCTTCCCCCCCAATCGCTCAGTTTAGATGGCTGGCCAGCTCTAGGAAGAGTCCTGGTGGTTTCGAACTTGTTCCACTTATGGATGATGGAGGCCACTGTGCTCATTGAGACCTTCAAAGCAGCAGAAATTGTTCCGTAACCTTCCCCAGATATGTGCCTCAAGATAATCCTGTCTTGGAGGTCTACAGACAATTCCTTTGACTTCATGCTTGGTTTGTGCTCTGACATGAACTGTCAACTGTGGGACCTTATATAGACAGGTGTGTGCCTTTCCAAATCATGTCCAATCAATTGAATTTACCACAGGTGGACTCCAATTAAGCTGCAGAAACATCTCAAGGATAATCAGGGGAAACAGGATGCACCTGAGCTCAATTTTGAGCTTTATGGCAAAGACTGTGAATATTTATGTACATGTGCTCTCTCAATTTTTTTATTTTTAATAAATTTGCAAAAATCTCAAGTAAACTTTTTTCACGTTGTCATTATGGGGTGTTGTGTGTAGAATTCTGAGGAAAAAAATGAATTTAATCCATTTTGGAATAAGGCTGTAACATAACAAAATGTGGAAAAAGTGATGCGCTGTGAATACTTTCCGGATGCACTGTATATAGTATTTAATATTATGGAACATCATCATTCACCTAAGCCTAACCTAAACTGCACCAGTCAAATCAAATTATACAGTGCATTAGCACTTACCTTTTTTAGAACATTGTTGTTTATGTCCTGCCTTCCAATGAATCAACTGGTGCTCCCTGCCACAGTACCTGGCCATATGACACTGAGAGCATGACTTGGGTGCTGAACAACCACAAACACTGCAGAGCTTTATATTATAACTCTGCACAGCCTCCTTTTCATCAGTGTTTCTGCCATCAGATTTGTTGCTCTTTGGGGGATTATATGGATAGAAGTCATTTTTTCGAGCTAATTGACTCCTAAAAACTGAAAAATAATAAAACAAAAATAAAACCAGAAATCAGTAATCAACAGTTTAAGACAGCTGCAGAAAACAAACTACAAAAGGTCTCTATTTGTATTAATATTTTAAATATCTTTTAATATTAATGAATATGCTGTCGGATGAACACCAATTTACTTAAAACACAAACCTGGGGTGTGCATTTATGAATACATTATACATGTATAAATTCACTCAGTGCCACTAACATTTGCTAAAATTAATGCAATTAGACATGAAGAGTGATTAGGAAGCTCAAGATTTATGGTTATGAAGACCACATCGGGCCATATTATTTCACTTTATTTTATTGATTTGTGCAGGTTAGCAATACTATTATATTGTACAACACCCAGAAGGGGAGGACTGCAAGATCTGCCATTCCATATCAAGAGAAGGTGATGTGTTTTGAAAACTTAGTTAGAATGACCCAGTTGCTACTCCATTGGTTTACGTGAGACTGAATAGTTGACCCAGAACACACCAGAGGGAGTAAATGTTTCAATCTGCCTGGGAACACCTATGAAGTCCTCAGATATGACATCTTTGTTAATAGGTAACCGTCGAATGTGATTTGTTTTATTGTTTATGCTTTATATTTGATCAATGTAAATGATGCAATAGTTGTACTTTATATGTATCATATCATTTTATATATACTGTACATAACCACGCTGATCCTGTATGTATAGAACAACACTGTAAATGATTACGCTAAGAAAACCCAGGATAAAAGAAAAAATACAGGCAAATACCAAGACATAGTACAAAATGCTGCGGTGGGTTGGCACCCTACCCAGGATTGTCTCCTGCCTTGTGCCCTGTGTTGGCTGGGATTGGCTCCAGCAGACCCCCGTGACCCTGTGTTCGGATTCAGCGGGTTAGAAAATGGATGGATGGACAGTACAAAATGTAGAGAAACTAAAATGAGGCTGAATTCACTCCCCAATCCAACCGCTGTGAAAAAACAGTGATAATCATGACAGCAGATACAGACCAAAATAAACTTGTAATACAATGACAAACCACTGATATGTAAGAACTATGTGGATTTAAGTCTAAACATGGTCATAAGCAATTGAACAAAATTGTATTTGAATGGTACAACATGTGCATATTTATATTGTTTATAAAACTTACTAAAATAAAAAATGACAGTTTCTTCAGTTTAATCCAATCTTAACTTTCTCACTTTTTGGACCCTTTTTTTACAAATGCTGCATATTCAGCAAAGTCATGATTATATTTTTTGTAAAGAACATACGTAAGCAATGTCACTTTTCAGGTATTAATATTACTTTCTCTCACTTCTTTCTTTAAATAAGTACCTATATGTATGAGGAAACAAATTCTCGTTTGGTAGGATAATTGAATACATACCCCCAAACACTTCAAAGTAATTCTCAACAGCAATGGCCTGTAATATTTAAAACTGTATTATTGTATGCATTACAAAATGCATTATGGTCTTGCATTTTGGCAACAAGACTGCACAGCCTTCTCTTCTACCCTACAATATGACACTACAAAAGTCTAACTTGTGGGCCCAATCATTTTTTACTCTTGAACTTTTCTGGTTAAATCTTAAATCTGGTTAAAAGTAAGACCCTTTTGACAAAGAAAATTTCCCTCATGGGACAATAATTCTGTCTAGTTGGTATTAATTATTTACCTTTTCTCTCTGAAACTACTGTTTAATTTTGAAGGCTTAGTGACACAAATTTGTTGAAGGTTAATGGAATGGCAAATGCACAGCCTTCGCATTATGGATCTTTTTGTCTCCATGTTGTGGTTATGCTTTTAGAAAACATGCACATCAAAGTATCACCTCTGTTGGAATGGACCTAATGCTACAGAACTTAGACAGAATGCAACCAAGCAATTAAAACTATGTGATTCAGCATAGTCTTTTTTTAATGCTGATGGTTAATTTTGGCTGTGTGTTTCCATTCAAACCCTTTTTGCTTTTAACTTTAGACATGTGATGGGTAATAACATATTAATCAGTTGCAGAAAAAATTATCCATTGTTTAAAATAAATGCTACATTAGTGGAATTACGCTGCTTTCATAACGATGTTTTAAACTAAATATCTATGTGTGTTAAAGTGCTCAAGGCTTATCAGGACTACTAAATTGCAGAAAATCTTGAACACGTTAGGTCATTTGAGATTGTAAACAATCCTTTTGTCATCTTTTTATGTAAAAATATGACACTTTCTTTAATGTAGATATTTAAAAGATCCAAGAATAGATGCATCACTAGCATTAGTTCACATGCCTCGCGGAATTACACACAAAAAAAAACACATTACAAATGACGTCAATTCAAAAACAAATTGCATCTCCAAACTGTCGAGCTCTAACAGACCTTTACTATGTCTCACAAGCGTCTTGCTTACATACTTACTGCAATCACTAAAGGCGCTGTAAAGTCAAATACCATTAACGTTTTAAAAAGAGAAGAAACAGTATATTCAATGACACAAACAACCATGTTGAATATTGCGTTCCCGTATAATTGTATGAGGCTAAAACTTTTAATTTTATGTTATTGCGCTTTTCCTTGTATTGTACACAATTCAAACCAACACAATTGAAAGGAAACGGGGTAAATCAAATACACAGAAAAGGTATCCAATAATAGAAATTCGATGGCGTTTTCTTTTCAGATAATTTAAACAATTTATTTTCTATTTCAGCCCCTACCCTGTGTAATTTTAAAGCCTGATTTGGTAAGCAACTTTACGACAAATTGAACAAAATGAAAAAATACATACTTGTTAACAGCATTCTACACAATCACAAATTTGCGATTGGTCCCCACTGTCATGGAATAGGAGGTAAGATTTTGCGTTATCGTAACCCAACAGGGCAGAATGCTCAATGACACAAACCCTACTTCACTGTTCCATGTTTCAGCTCCGTTCAATCTGTGCATTATTACCAGTGGCTGTTTATAAAACATTCATACAACACATAAATATATAATGGTAAGATCTCTAAATTTTAATGAAAACAAAAGTGTGCAATTTTAATTAAAAAATACAAGTTCGTAGGCTAATGAATTGTATAGCTCACCTTTGAAACACCTATTGTCGTTAACTTCATAACACTGTGGGTTTTTACAAATAAAAACAAAAAGAGATCGATGAAAAGTAAAAGGTTTCCCATTAAATGGTGCGTAAATTTGCAAAAGAAATACAACAGGTTGTCTGCATTTGTTACAGAGAAGACCATCAGGATTTGGCAAATCTGACATGCTCAGCCACGCTGGCTTTCCTCCTACTTTACTGGGGAACTGACAACTCTGGACAAGCCAAGCCTCTGTTTGCTCCACAAAACCAAGTTCCACTCTGCCGAAAGAGGTGTCATTTTCACTCTCTGCCATTTGTCATAAGAAAGAAGAAAGCTCCAAAATAGTCCAAAAACTACAGCACGCAACAAAGTAGTACTGTAAAACCGGCAACAGAAAAGAGTACTTCCGGTAGTGAATGAACTGAAAGGTGTCAAAATAAAAGTACCTGATAGACGCAATGAAACGCAGGAAAAACATCCGTTACTTTACAAAAATCGAACAAATATGTATTAAATATTTTTGAGATTTTTAGGTATAGCATAAGCATGGCTAATATTGTGTGTGTATATAAGGCTAGGGAAATGCAAAGTATTATATATATAAAAAGTATTATTATCTTCTTAATACATAATTCGCCCGCCTCCTCAGTCACTCACTCACGTCCGTCCGAAACCGAATGCGCAGTCGCCTTCTGCCCGAAAAACCTTACGAGACCGACATCCAACCCCCAACATCGCGGCAGGCGGCGGATTTACGGCCGCAAAAATCCAAAGAGAAAGGCGACTTCAATTAAAGCTCTAGATGCCTGAAAGGCGATTTCGACTACAGTTCGAGGCCTAATTACGCATTCATTCAATACAACTATATTAGGTTTGTGGTGCTTATACTTATAACTATTCCATATTGTACTGGAACATTCATCATTCAATATTATACTATAGGCCTGGAAAATTCATCAACTAACAGTACAAGCCTGTACAGTAATGAGTAAAGCGGACTACAATCATTACAAAACAACTTCTTCGTTACTTATCATTTGTTCTTCATACACTGCTGACACAAACTCGTGCCTGTTTCATCTTACGTTGTCGAAACAGGCTCTTTGTCTAGTATATATATATATACATACAGTATAATAAATAAATAAAATTGGATAAGAACGCTTCTTTCAATATCTCAAAATCTGACAGGGCTCTAGCCAGGGGGCCCGGGATCACAGGGGCCCAGTGCGGGATGAATAGATATTATGCACAAACAAAATGTATGAACAGAAAGCAAGAATTGATCCTACAGCGTTGAGTGTCAACTATTTTGAAAACTAAAAACAATACCAAAAAAATTTCTACATGCATTTTTCTACAACTTTCTCGCTTTGACATTTTACAAATCCAAATAAAACGTAGACCTCTCCACTGGTTGAAAATTTTGATATTAATTGCTGATTTGGTGTCATATAGTTTTATATATTCTTTATTTATAAATATTATAAACAATACACTTAAACAAATTATACATGGTTTTAAACACAATTAAATAAGAAATACTGCAGGGGTGCGGAAATCCAACGCCCGACTCGTCCGACACGGGTAAATTGACCTTCGGACACGTGTGTTTTTCTGGTTTCAGTTGTCCGCGGACAAGTGCAATTTTCTGGAGAAAAAAGAATTATATGTGCTGTGCAGGGCACATTTTTACCACTACTTTCAAATTTTAAACATTTGGGTACTTACTTCGTACAGAAACAGTCTACTTAGGCATGTTCTTCATGTCTCAAATTGGTCTTCAATATTGTTTACAAAATGACAGCTGATTGTTCAAAGGGGAAGCACTCTTACGGTCTTACATAAGTATTTTACCCTACTATTTGGAGATGCGGTCATTTTTTTTCATGCCGACATTACTGATGATTTTTCATTATAATCGTTAAATTTTCTGTATTATTGATAAAATTCATTGTTTCTACATAAAAATGCGGTCATTTTACTTACAATGCAAATGTTTTCACCACATAACAAAGCTTGTTAGGCAGTTAATCTTTCCTGAAATTTGCAATTACGCGTAGGTTGTGATATATTGAGGAGTTACAAAATTTATTGTGTGACAACATCAATTTTGATAAGCTGTCTATAGATCGTTTTTGATTAGAGAATTTTTCATATAAAACAAGTTGGATTTGCGCTGTCAGTTTATTAAAAATAAAGAAAAAAACATTCTAATGGTTTCCAAATGTTATGAAATATCTATAAAAATCTTCACTTAGACGCGATTATTTTTTCCTGACAACATCGGTAATATTTACTTCTTTGGAAATGTACCATCTTGCGGAATTCCGAATATGTCATTAGGCGGTAAGCATGTTTTTGTTGCTATATGCGTGTTGCTGAAACTGAAGCAAGTAGCATTGCGGATGAGAAATGGATCATTTCTTGATTAAAACTGGCACAACAGGCCCTGAAATACCTGACAATGAGGGCAAGAAAAGAAAAACAAAAGCTGAAAGGGACCGTGAGTATGATAAAAAAACGAAAAAGGTCTTTTCAATCGCAGTGGCTCAAAGAGTTTCCGTGGGTAAATGCAGACAACACTGACTCCATTTTTTGCCAAATTTGGCGTCAGTATCCACTTATTGCCGACAAAACATCCACATTATTTACCGGCAAGAAAGTCAACAGAAAAGACACACTACTGTCGCATCAGCTGTCTGCGAAACACATTGCCTGTATGTCAAAGCATGAGTCTAAAAGTAAGAAAAAAGTTAATTCAATTGAAAAAGCATTTTCTAAAGTTGAACGCTCGGAGGTTGAGCGTTATGCTAGGCTGTTCAATACTGCTTACGCTGTTGATAAGCACAACAGGCCATTTACTGACTTTCAATTTCTGTGTTCTGTGCAGGAAAAGAATGGTGTAAATTTAGGGAATGACAATCGAGGCAGGGACGCCTGTGTTGAGTTTGTGAAGTCAATATCGTCTGTTTTGTTGAATGATGTCTCAAGCCAAATGAAACATGTCAGATTCTTTTCAGTCATGAGTGACTCAAGCACCAACTCATCAGTAATAGACTAAGAAGGTATACTACTGAGGTACGTTCATCCAGAAACGTGTGATCCCTACACAGCCATGGCTAGCATTGAGAATTTAGAAAATGCCAGAGCAGATGGTGTTGTTGCTGCCATAAAAAATGGTTTGTCAAAATGTGGCATTGATATTGAAAACATTGGAGACAATGACCCAAAGCTTGTGTGCATTAATCTTGATGGTGCAGCAGTTAATCTTGGAGCTAAAAATTGTGTTGCCAGAAAGCTCAGTGATTGTGTAAGTAACAAAGTTCTTGTTACACACTGTGTGGCACATAAACTGGAGTTAGGTGTACTCACTTATTTCTGCAGATACAGTATAAAGAGTTAAAGTAAAAATTTCGATTTTTTAAAAAATTGCTGCCATTTTCAAAAAGACGTAATTTCCGGCTTTTTGCAAGAAAATTGAGGCCTGCAACAACCGCCATTATTTTAGTTGGAAAATTTCCTATAGGAAACCCTACATTAGAAAAGTATATCAAAAATGCCGGAGTACATGAAAAACTAAGAGTCATAGAACCGTATGGATCTTCAACTAAATTGTATACCTAAATTTAAAGCTAAAAACGCAAACAATTCTATTTATATTCACAATTAGTTTATAAGAAGCCTGTTCTAATTCTTTTAAGGGCAAAACAAGAAACAAGTAATATTATTTAATTTGTATGAGTAGTTGACTATTGCAGATAAATAAATTATAATTTATAAAAAATAATAGAATTTGCTTAGCTGCACAGATCCATTGAAGATTTGTTAGCCTGTTATCAAGAATTTCAGATTCAGCTGATTTCGCTACTCACTACATGCTTGGAAGTAAGTACCTATTAAATACTTTTATATAGTTATGTGTAGTACTAGGGTGTTGCACCGTGTTAGCCATTATGAATGTAGAGAAAAGCCAAGCAAAATGACACCTTTTATAGGCTAACTAAAAAGATTACAATATGCAAGCTTTCGAGGCAAGTCAGGCCCCTTCTTCAGGCAAGATGTAATACAAAAACTGGAGTTCCCTATGTTTATATACACACTCTAGGACAAGAAACAACATTGGTAAATATTTAAATGAGAAATTTTAAATGTAAAAAATTAATAGATTCATTCAGTCTAGGGTTAATTTAACAAGAGAGAAAAGAACAATGTATTGTCAAGATCTCTGGATAAGATAACTGTCCAACAAAGTCTTTTGAAGTTTGTAATGAGTTTTTGAAAACAATGTGGGTCTGTAGACAGGTTGTCTGTCATTCTGAGAGATGTAAACAATCCTCATATCTGGCCATAAAACTCTTGTCTTTATTCAATCCATGTTGTAAAGTATTAAATTTTAGCATGAGTTTAACTTCCCATTCTTTTCTCTCTTGCTGTGTTTTGAAGTTGCCCATAAGCACTGTGACTTTAAAGTCCTTCTCACAGTGTCCATGGCTGTTGAAGTGGGCCGCCACAGGAACATCTGTGTTGCCATGTTTAATGCGGAACCTGTGTAAATTCATTCTCTGGCGGAGTGTTTGTCCAGTTTCTCCCACATAGAGTGCAGTGTCAGGACATTTCATGCAGATCAGTCTACCTAATTTTCTGCATGAAACCATTCTAGATCAAAGAAGAATTTTCTGTGGAATAATAGTAGATGCAACGCTAGATATCTCGCATCACGAACATCCATCCATCCATCCATCCATTTTCCAACCCGCTGAATCCGAACACAGGGACATGGGGGTCTGCTGGAGCCAATCCCAGCCAACACAGGGCACAAGGCAGGAACCAATCCCGGGCAGGGTGCCAACCCACCGCAGGCATCACGAACAAAATGTCCTAATTCTCAAATATATAACCCACAATATAGAGTCACACGAATTTGAAGTGAATGAACGTTTTCTTGAGTTCATGAACTTTAGTGGAAAAACCGGAGAAAAGATAACTGAAGAAGTACTTGGAACTCTGGAAAAGAACAATATACCTTTGCAAGATTGCTGCTGGCAGGGCTATGATAATGGTTCAAATATGCGTGGTGCAATAAACAGTGTTAAGAGTCGCGTTTTAGAAAAAAACAAATATGCATTATTCTCTCCCTGTGGAGAATATTCATTGAATCATGTAGGAGTTAACACTGCAAAAACCAACCCAGATGTTATAACGTTTTTCTGGAATATAGAAAGCTTCTACTGTTTGTTCGCACACAGTCCTGCACACTGGGAAGTACTGAAAAAACATGTACAATTATCCCTTCAAAGGCTTTCAGAAACAAGGTGGAGTGAAAGAATTCAAGCTGTACGACCAGTTATTAAACATTATCCTGGAGTACTTACTGTACTAGATGTCATTCTTGGAGATTTGGCTACAGGATTAACCCCTTCAGCATTGAATACAAATAAAGGCCTAAGAAAATATATTGGATCTTATAAAGGTCTGCTGATGACAGTGTTTTGGCACAAAATATTAGCAAGTATTGACAACAAGAGCGTTGTCATACAAAGTAAAGGAATAACACTCTATGTTGAAACTTCACTTGTAAAAGACCTAGTTCAAGAAATGCAGCATTTACGTGACTCGTGGGAAAGTATTATTCAGGAGGCGAAAGCAGTTGCTGAGGTAGTAGCAGTGCGAACTCAATTTCCAGAATATGATTTCAAAATTTCGGTAGTTTTCCCAGTATTGGATTTTATCATCAGCGATTTAAAGACAAGATTTGAAGCAGCAGATGCCATATGTGAATTATTCTCACCCATTTTGAATTTTCAGAACTTGGGACAATGGTCAACTCACCGCAAGAGCTGCAAAACTTGTGCATGCATATGCAGAAGATCTGTCAGATGACTTACTGGATGAAATCTTTCACTTCAAAAGTATTTACAAGACAGTTTTTGGTGTTGAAAAAAGCCCAATTAGAATTTTAAACGCAATTTAAGACAAAAAACTTATAGGTATATTTGCCAATATCTATCTCGCTATTAAATTGTTTTATGCAGTCCCAGTTACTGTTTCTTCAGCAGAAAGATTGTTTAGCAGATTGGCAAATTCATTAAAAACATGGCAAAGAAGTACAACTAGTCAAAAATGACTTAATCATGTAGCAATTCTGTGTATCGAAAATGATTTAGCTAAACATTGATTTTAGTGAGGTCATTGAAAATTTTGCATCAAAGAAAGCTAAAAAACAGATTTCGCAATAATTTTTGATACTATTCAGTACTATACAATAAGTTTTTCATTAGGATCTTTACTTTATAAATATATTCAATAAATGTGCATAATACTTCTTATGTTTTCGCATCATTAACCTTGCTTATTTTATTTTAAATCCTATTGGGTATCACGTTTTCCTTAACCCTAGGTGAAGGGCCCGCCAGAGATCCTGGCCTAGGGGCCCACGTTAGAATGTGGGGGCCATGGTCAGCAACACTAACCCAAACATGCCCAATCTCAAGAAGGCCTGCATAGCCACAATTTTAATTTGAATATTTCAGTAGCTAAGGATTGTGTCAACATGAAAAAGGAAATTAACTGTAACCTAGAAACTCTCCTATACTAAGAGTAGGGGTCAGACATTTAAGACTGACATCACTGTTTCAGAAACACTAACCCAAACATGCCTGTTTTTATATGAGCACAAGGGTCAAATTTCTGCTTAGAATATATCCGACTCTGAGGATTGTGGCAGCATAGAACTTTGAAATATCATCTATAGACACTCTTCCAACTGGCACAGAATTTGATAATTTATGATTTACATATATTAGCACAGTAACTTAGCTATACCTTTTCTCTTCATTCTCATTTAAGCTGTCATACACACCTTTCCAATTTTAATGTCTCAACAGGGAAGGACTGTGACTGCTTTAAACTACGGTGATTAATATTTTTAGCTCACTTCTAATAAGACCAAGAAAAACATATTTGATAGATAGATAGATAGATAGATAGATAGATAGATAGATAGATAGATAGATAGATAGATAGATAGATAGATAGATAGATAGATAGATAGATAGATAGATAGATAGATAGATAGATAGATTTCTTTGTTTGAAAACAACAGACAATACAATTATCAGTGGACATCTGTAGACTATCTTACAGACAGTCCTCAGTATGTGCGTCTCAGGAACTGCAGGTCTGACATTGTGGTCTTAACACAGGAGCGCCGCAGGGGACTGTACTTTCTCCGGTCCTGTTCAGCCTATATACATCGGACTTCCAATTCAACTCGGAGTCCTGCCACGTGCAAAAGTTCACTGACAACACTGCTGTCGTGGGCTGCATCAGGAGTGGGCAGGAGGAGTATAGGAACCTAATCAAGGACTTTGTTAAGTGGTGCGACTCAAACCACCTACAACTAAACACCAGCAAAACCAAGGAGCTGGTGGTGGATTTTAGGAGGACCAGGCCCCTCATGGACCCCGTGATCATCAGAGGTGACTGTGTGCAGAGGGTGCAGACCTATAAATACCTGGGAGTGCAGCTGGATGATAAATTGGACTGGACTGCCAATACTGATGCTCTGTGTAAGAAAGGACAGAGCCGACTATACTTCCTTAGAAAGCCTTCAACATCTGCAATAAGATGCTGCAGATGTTCTATCAGACGGTTGTGGCGAGCACCCTCTTCTACGCGGTGGTGTGCTGGGAGGCAGCATAAAGAAGAGGGACGCCTCACGCCTGGACAAACTGGTGAGGAAGGCAGGCTCTATTGTAGGCATGGTTTCACATCCGTGGCAGAGCGACGGGCACTGAGCAGGCTCCTGTCAATCATGGAGAATCCACTGCATCCACTGAACAGTATCATCTCCAGACAGAAGAGCAGTTTCAACGACAGACTGCTGTCACTGCCCTGCTCCACTGACAGACTGAGGAGATTGTTCCTCCCCCACACTATGCGATTCTTCAGTTAATATTATACAAAATTATTGTCTGTCTGTTATACCTGCATTGTTATCACTCTTTAATTTAATATTGTTCTTTATCAGTATGCTGCTGCTGGAGTATGTGAATTTCCCCTTGGGATTAATAAAGTATCTATCTATCTATCTATCTATCTATCTATCTATCTATCTATCTATCTATCTATCTATCTATCTATCTATCTATCTATCTATCTATCTATCTATCTATCTATCTATCTATCTATCTATCTATCTAAGTGAAGTATAACTAGTGGGATATTAGAATAAATCATATGAGAAGGAGGATCACTATCACTATCTGTCTACAACAACAACAACAACATTTATTTATATAGTACACTAGCAAAATACCCGCGCTTCGCAGCGGAGAAGTAGTGTGTTAAAGAGGTTATGTAAACATATATATACATAAACATACTGTATATACATAAATATATACATATACACATCCACATATATATACATATATCAACATATATATACACATACATATATATATATATACACACATGCAGACACATATACATATATATACATATACATATTTGTATATCTACATATATATACACATATATACATATATATACATATACATATTTGTATATCTACATATATATAAACATATATACATATATATACATATTTGTATATCTACATACATACACATATATCTATCTATCTATATATATATATATATATATATATATATATATATATATATATATATATATATATATATATATATAGCTGATTACCCATTGGATTCGCTCACTGAGTGCAAGAGAAAAAAATAAAATGTATGTATAAAATAAGTTTAATTGCCAAATTTATTTTTCCACAAATAAAGAGCACTTACAATAACATAGAAATCAATATAAACAACATTAACATCATTATCATTTGAGAATATGAAGTAATATATAAGAAGCACATTGCATATAAATATAAATTATTAAACATTAAAATGTTCTTCTATAAAACACTACTATTCGTTTGTCTGTCCAGGATTTTAAATCAGCTGTAGCTCGCAAACCGTTTCACCTATTGACTTGAAATTTGGTACACAGATACTACGTCACGTCTACTATTCGCTTTCCCACACATATGAACACATATATATATATATATATATATATACACACATACATATACACACACATACACATATATACATATACATACATAGTGCGTTGCAACACGGGCTGTGATTGTTACATGGGAGGGAGACGACAAATCACAGCTTCCCGCTTTCTAATCGGGCTTGTGATTGCTGCTTTGACGGATGCCCAGATCCGACAGTATTTCCCCTTATTTGAGGCGTTAGGCAAGTGTAATTGAATAGCGGTGCTGCAAGTTATTACTCTTTTTATCTTTATTTTATGTTATTGTAGAATCAACTGAGAGCTGCGCGCACCAGTGCGTGCGTGGCGGATGCGTACGGCTGACGTTTTCATTATCTACCACCTTCGCTAATCATTCTTGAGGCAGATTGAAGACTTAAGTGCCAGCTTAACTGAAAAATTAAAGAAAACATACTAAGTTTTAGAAAAAATCAGTTTTAACGGGAAAAGATGCCGACGAAAGAAGAGAAGCAGCGGGACGCTAGGGTCAAGAGCTGCTCATTAAGCAGCAAGCGCATCAACATCTGAGTAAACGAATGGTAAACGTACAGAGAAAGAGGATAAATACTATGAATGGTCATGTCAAGTGTATTCACTCCACGTTATCGTGCAGTGCGCTGTTACTGGTATTTTGATAAAAGAATCTGAATAACATATAAGAAGCGTATAAATTATTAAACAGTAAAACATTAACATTTAAGAAGTAAAGATACATTGAGTACTACTGTAGTGCTTTCGGGTATAGTACATTTTTTGTTTGCCCATTACATGCATAAATGTATACATTTTTTGGTGTACCTACCCAAGAACACGCGACATGACCCGGCAGTTAAAAATTTATCGCTCCAGCAATTTTAACTCTGTTACAAAGTCATCTAATATGGTATTGCAAACGGCAGCGGGAGCGTTTCTATAAACTCAATTTAAACTTACTGTTTACACCGTGCTTTGAAGATGCATAGTATGCGACACGTGTTTCGCCGTAATTGTGGGCTCATCAGGAGTACACAGTCACTGCACTCCCTTACGGGAATCGATCCTCGGACGTAGAGGCGAAGCCCCTAACGTTGTGCCACGGCGTGAGGTTCGTTCATTTGACAGCATGTAGATCGGGGTAATTACATTGCAGGCATTCGTAGTCTGATTCACAATCTGATTGTATGGGTGGTTACCTACCAGGTAACGCTTGTGGTTGGTGAGCAAGTCGGCTAACTTCTGCCACGGTGCCCTCTTTCAGTTGCGAGAAGCAGATCATACAATGGTTGAAATAGTTTAATATATATAGCAAAATCACCGCGCTTCGCAGGGGCGAATATGGTATTGCAAACGGCAGCGTTTGTATAAAGTTAAAGTTACGGTTTATACCGTGCCTTGTTTCATATTGTTTTCCTACCTTATCAATTGTGTAATGTGTTTTTTGAACAGGTTTGATTTATGGAAGTGATCACTCCTGCTGCGTTCAGTCACTTCACGTGAGCCACTCTCTTGTGTGATGTTGCGATGTCCACGGGTTTATTTAATGTTAGCTAAGACCCGGCAGTTAAAAGTTTCTCGCTACAGCAATTTTAACTCTGTTACAAAGTGATGCAAACTCTCGTTTATACCTCGTGTCTTCTCATTAAACTTGTATCTCGCGAATATGGCATTGCAAACGGCAGTGGGAGCGTTTCTATAAAGTTAAGGTTACGGTTTACACCGTGCTTTTTTATACCTCGTGTCTTCTCATTAAAGTTGTATCTCGCGAATATGGTATTGCAAACGGCAGCGGGAGCGTTTGTATAAAGTTAATTTAGACTTACGGTTTACACCGTGCTTTTTTATACCTCGTGTCTTATGAAGATGCTTGTATGCGTCACTCACTCGCTTCTTATTGTTTCGCTGCCTTGTCAATTGTGTAATGAATGTTTTCTTCTGCGCTCTTTGGGGCTCCTCCTTCTTTTCTACATACTGAGTTCACAGTCAGTTCACATGATTACGTGGGAGGCTTGATGACGCGACACGCAACTCAGTCTCCTACGGCCATCTTGCTGCCTACCATTACAGTATATGGACAAAAAAGAGGTTCCAGTTATGACCATTACGCGTATAATTTTGAAATGAAAACTGCCTAACTTTTGTAAGTAAGCTGTAAGGAATGAGCCTGCCAAATTTCAGCCTTCCACCTACACGGGAAGTTGGAGAATTAGTGATGAGTGAGTCAGTCAGTCAGTGAGTGAGTGAGTCAGTCAGTCAGTCAGTCAGTGAGGGCTTTGCCTTTTATTATTATAGATTTACATACAAATAATGTAGCTCAAAATGCTTTACATAATGAAGAAAAGAGAAATAAAAGACAAAGTAAGAATTAGAATAAGACAACACTAATTAACATAGAATAAGAGTAAGGTCCGATGGCCAGGGAGGACAGAAAAAAAAAAAAAAAAACTCCAGACGGCTGGAGAGAAAAAATAAAATTTGTAGGGGTTTCAGGCCATGAGACTACCCAGCCTCCTCTATGGGTTTATTCCAACACAGTCAAAACTCTGGCCTTGAGATTTACTCATTGTTATAGCAAATGCTAAAACTATCGGAAATTATCAGATATGCAAGGTGAATGGTGATCTACTTGCTGAAGTATCGTTAGTATCTAACTTAATATGTGGAAGGAATACGACTTCTTCTGCATGATCACCAGTCATGATTTTGCCAGCAATTGAATGTTTATGCAGTTTTACAATTTGTAAGCATTTGCCATTACGTAGGCTTTATTTGTTGTCTGTTAAAACACAACTGAACTACTACTCTTCTTAGAGTGGATGTACCTGTATATAAGGTATTTTGTTTGACATATGTGCATTAAATTGACTGTAATGACATGAGTATCATTGTTGCATTTTCCTAATTAAGACAAAAAAATTACATATAGATTTATAATATATGATGTATGGTTTTGAAGAAAACTAAGCATTGCATGAAAAGTCTTATGAAAACATTACACAATTTCTCTAATAAGTTTTGTATATGTAGAGTATATATACAGTGTATATACACATATACACACACAATTATCAGACACAAACAAACAAGGGCAAATTTCGCACTGCCAATCTACCTAACCAACATGCCTTTGAACTGAGGGAGAAAACCAGCGTACCTGGAGGAAACACACACAGACATGGGTAGAACATTCAAACTCCATGCAAGGAATCCCAGTCTCCTTACTGCGATGCAGCAGCACTACTAATGCGCCACTGTGCTGCCCTATACAGTAATACGATACAAACAGTCACACACATGAAACATTGTCAGGCATGCATACAAGCATGTGGGCGCCATACAAACTACTGAAATTTTGGCAAAATGGACTAGCCTGCCGCATTATTTTTTCACTTTGATTTTCAAGGTGTTTTTTAATTCAGCCCTCTGTAGGTTGATGATTTTCATTTCCATCAAACAATGTGGCATTCTCTCATTCCTAACACGTTACCCAGTCCAATTCAGTATAGATATCCAGCATGATTTTTTTCCCATTGAAATCTGATGTTTTCAAAGTGTTCCTTTAAATGTTTTAGCAGTTTTATATATATATATATATATATATATATATATATATATATATATATATATATATATATATATATATATATATATATATATATATATATGTACATTTACATTTAAGCTTGATGGAAATAATGGTCTTTTCTCATTTGTTAAACCTATGTTTTTATATGTAAATATAGTTTACAGTACTCTTATTACCCTAACAAATTATAAGCACTAGAGAAGAAGTTACATCTTTATATTCAAGAATGTTAGTTTTCAAAAATTAGGGTTTTTGTAAGTGGGACTTCAAAGTCAGAAAGAATAAAAATACCCACTGAATTGATTGAACATTTTATATTAAAATAATTAACCCTGGTAAGAATTATAGTTACTGAATATGAATCCAACAGACTGTATGACTGTTAAAAAAACTTCTTTGTGTATGTTTTAAGAATATTTTACTTTGTCTAAGAAAAGATAAAAGTTATCGATGAAGAAGAGGAAATTTCTTGTTCTACAGATATTTACTATAAATATCTTGATTGATTTTAGATTATTTAGATTTTAGCAGGTCAGCTCAATCTGTAATGCCCACAATTTGGATGAGCCAGTAAGTCCCTTCTAATTAGCAAGAAGTTTATATCGCTATTTGAAAATAAATCTCCAAAGAAGAGCATTTTCTTTGTTTTGAGCAGTGATCTTTCAAAAATGTGATTGCAGCATCTCAAGCGTCACAAAGTCTTAGACTTTGAAACCCAAACTGTCCCCTGCTCCCAAACAATTAGTACATGTTTGTGCTGGCTACACCTGAGATGCCTAAAGCAGGTAAATAGAGGTCTGTCACCTTGGGATAAGTATTGTAAGCTGACCTCTTTTTTGCAACCCCCTTGCTTTTATATGTCTGGTAAATGGTGTAACCAGAAGTGGCAAACTAGAAGAAACAGCTTTCTTTTCTTCTCCATGAGCTCCATCCCATTCTAGTATTCTCACTAAAACATACCGTATGGACAAAAACAAAAAAATCCAGATGCATAAAACTGTGCGTATGCCAAGTTCCATGCACTTCCCCTTTATAAATCCCAGTGAACGTGAAATTTAATGCACATGCACATGTCTATAGCCCCATCTCGACTCCACCAAGAATTTTGCAAATTTTAATATGCAAATCAATATAAATATCACGTTCCATTCTGTGTTTTGTTAAAAGACAAAGGCAAAATCACATGAAAAAAAGTAGAATTTCAGTGAATGCAAAGTGGAGGCAAGGAAATACGTACTATTTGTTGGCTTAAGCAGTGGTATGTGCAAGAAAAGGAAGTTATGGAGTAATACAGCGTGGTGGAGACACTCGAAAGTACAAGTTCAGAAAGTCGCACAGTTCCTGAAATAAAAAAGAAGCGGTCAGATATCAAAGTTGACGTGAAAAAGTGAGTCACAGCCCACCATCTTCTTATTCTGTTTCAGGCAATAATACAAACGCCGACCCCAGTGCCGATGATGTAGCTCCATGAGGTGTACGTGCTGCTGTGCCCAGCACATCTTCTGACGCTGCCTGCACACACACCTCTGCCCCAGAAACAGTTGTGTGACCATCTGGCTGTTTGCTGAAGAACACTGCTCTGGAGTCACAAAAGGCAGTAGTGGATGCTGTAAAAGATGTGGGCAATGAACTAAGGTATATAAGGGCTGTATTATGTGATATTGACCACAATTTAAATGAATTGGTTAAAAAATAAATGCTGCATATGATTACCTGTTTTTACATTCAGCTAATTACATTCAAATGAAGTTGTAATGCTTTGGCTTTCCAATTTGGCTGATCATTTGGTGGGTCAAGTTCTTCATACCACACCTCTTCATGTACGGATGAGCAGGACGCTACATGCCTGCCCAATGTGACACACTTTCTGTAGACTAGCAATGATAAACATCTTTTTAATACTTAAACTCTATATCATGATACATACACACTTATGCTAAATAGTTTGAATCATATAGCACTTACACAGTGTATGTGTTATTGCTGTTGTTATTGACATTTAATAACATAGAACTTTATTTCAGAATCATTGCAATATTGCTGTGTAACTGCACCACAAACATGGAGAAAGGGGGGCGGGGGGGGGGAGTTTGGGGTGTAGGTAACACAATACACAAAATGGTCAGACAAGGTCATCACTTGTCTGTTCCAAAACATGCAACTCTTAAGGTAGCCAGGCTCCAAATTCATGAGGCATGTCTTCAAGCCTACACAGGCCCAAAATACACAAAAATTCTCTTCAAACTATACAATCTCAGGCTTAATAGGACAAAATCAAACAAATGATCTTTATAAATAAAGAATTCACTACTACAATTGAAAAAGAAAAGGAATAAAAAGGTAAAAGGGGTTTGCATAAAAAGTCAACCCAAGGCAAACAAGTCCTAAATATGATCCAAAGGCAAAATCCAATAATCCAAGAAGTAGATATTCAATAAACCATAAAAAGCCAAACAATACTTACACTCTATCACTCTATGATGCTCTGTAGAATCCCTCCTCTTTTCAGGTATAGCATAATAAATGTGCTCAGATTTTAGAAAGCAGCAGGTTTTTCCAGTTGAAATCACTACAGCCACTCTCAGGCCAGACATTAAGAAGCGGGTGACAGAACTGAATATACCCAGGAAGAAAGGAATGTCAGTGGCAAATGAGCAGAAAAGGGCAAAGTACTCAGATCTAGTATCAGAATGCCAGGAAGTTGGTTGGAATACAACCACCCACCCTGTGGAATTTGGATGTAGACATTTTGTCAGCACGGCAACCATCCAAGTTCTTCATGGTGCTGGCACGAATGGGTCAAAATTAAGAAAGGTGGCTAGATACCGTGTTTCCCCGAAAATAAGACCAGGTCTTATATTAATTTTTGCTCCAAAAGATGCAATAGGGCTTATTTTCAGGGGATATCTTATTATTTCTTCATGTACAACATTATACATTTATCCAAATACAGTCAAGCCATCTTCTTCTGGAATATCGTCATAACTCTCCACATTCAAACCTGAATTCCAGCCTGAATTTCTTGCTACCCCAGCTGCTTTTGGGATCCTACAGGATCGATGTGCGTGCTTCGATGTTTGATGAATGGTTTGATGTGGTGACGCAAAATGCCGACGTACAAATGCATTCGTGGTGCTTTTATTTTCAAGCGTTGCATACTCCCCAACGCAATGTCTGACATACCATCTTCTGTGCCGTCGTTTTTTTTTTTGCAACTTCACAATACCATCAGAATGTACAATGGCGTATTTGAGTCACAGAGAAAAAAAAATAAGGACATATTGAAAATGTCTATTTTGTGATTAAAGTGGAAATTTTGGCTTTTAGTTTACTTTATTATTAAAGTAGACTGCTGTAAACGTCATCTTAATGCCGACCCAGCTACTCGCTACGTGCTTCTGGTTTTTCCTTCTGACCTGACAGCAGCCGCAAGCAGCAATAGATTGCCACAAAGAACACAGTACATTTATGATATTCCAGCTCTCTGCACATTTAGAATCCTTAGATTTATACTTGATATCACTTTCATGATGAAATGCATTGAAATATGTATGTTAGATTTTACAGATAAATCATTACCTTTGTTTAAATAATGAATACTGTTAATAGTTACACATATGGGGGTGGCATGGTGGCAGAGCGGTAGCACTGCTGTCTTGCAGGGAGTCATGTCCCTTGTGATCCCTGCCTGCAGTTTGCATGTTTTCCTGGTGGATTTCCACAGTGTGCTCAGTTTTCCATCCAAAGACATGAAGGTTTGGGGATTTGGTGAAGCTACAATGATGCTATTGTATTTGTGTGCTTGTGTTCACCTTGCGATGAGCTGATGCCTCGTCCAGGGATTTTGTTTCTGTCTTGCGCCGATGCTGCTGGAATGGGCGCATCCCCTAATTAATGGATGTAATCATTAAACATCCTTTTCAGAGATATTGTGGCAAGGTCTCCTCGGAATTCAATGGATGTTTCGGGCACACGCGTTGCATCACGTGAAGTATAAACCCGGCCATAGGCATCCTATTTTTCAGCTGATGATCTTGACTAGGGCTTATTTTTGGGGTAGGGCTTATATTACAGAGCAGCCTGAAAATCATGATATGTCCTAAACACGGTAGGTAGCAGAGGTGGTAGAAAAATCAATTTACTGGGTATTAACAGAGGAAGGGCAGAGTTTGGGAGTCAGCACCCATTAAGGGCAGCTGCAGGGAGTGATGGGGAGATTTCATGATTGAGCCACTGACCCACCCCCACCGGGGAATGTACTAATAAGGGGGTAAAACAGCAATGAACATTGGCTTTCAGTTGATAACCATGCAGCTGACCCATGAGCACTGGCAGAGGATTTCCAAAGTAGGAATAAGAGGCACCTGTATGAAGAACTACTCTACCTACCTCCTCAACTTCAATATAAAGGATGTGAATAGTCCCACAATAGTGATGTCATGGCCCTGCCTCTCAGGGGATCCAACCACAAAACACAAGGAATTTAGGAAAAAAAAACATAAATACACAATACACAAATATCAACCAAACTTTACACAAAACAATATTAACAATTTTGATATAAAATAAAAAAAACTGCAAATCAACTAGTTTTACTAATACATCAGAAAACATTACCAATAGAATGTTACACTACACTAGCAGCATTTATTGCAAAGCATTTAAATGTTTACAGCATACATCCTATCCATCCTAAAATGATATACTACATCCAGTGGAGGCACATGTACCTAGGACTGCTCAGCGGCAAAGCCCTTTCACAACATTGGAGGCTTTAGACAAGCCCTAATTCTGTTCTCTTAATTTCTCTGCTGCAGTAAGTGTCTCTGTAATGGATGCCTGTCCATACCTCTATTATTTAGGCCCAAAATTTCATTTCTGTATCATTCTTGTTTAAATTAATTATAAATGGTTAGAATATTGTTTGCACTGGCACATTGATAGCCAGACTATTATATTCTCCTTCAGTTGGTGTCTTGACCTGTTTGCTATTCATATATCCAAAAGTGTAGTTTGTTATCTGTTCTTTCTCAGTGTCAGTGTGGCTTGTTTCCCATCACTGTTGTGACAAATAGAGGCACTGTCGACCCCTTGAACCCTCAGACCAGACGTCAGACACCAGATAAAAGTCCAATAATAATATTTATTATTATAAATAAGTGCACAAAGCACCCTCCTCTCCACAATACTCAATAAATCCACAATAACCAATAAACAATACTCAATCCTCCACTATCAGACGCTTAGCCACCCTGCCTCCCAACTCAGCTCGTCCGTCTGGGATTTCCCAGAGTCCTTTATAGTCCGTGACCCGTCAGGTAAAAACTTCTCCTTTTCTTCATCAGCCCGGAAGCACTTTATTTCTTCCAACCATGTGACTGGGATTTACTTCCAGGCTGTATGGAAAATAAACGTGTCTGTGTCTCCCTGCAGCGTCCCCTGGTGACCCCGACGTTATCCAGCAGGGCTGTGTATTAAAACTCCATAGTCCATGATGCCCTGCTGGAATTCGGGGCATCTCCACCTTGCAAGGAGGGCTCCATCTAAAGGCCTGGGGATATTGGCCGGGATGAATGGCCAGCCATATCCCACACTGTGTAGCTGGCTCCCTTTTTGTTTTGTTCGTCATGTGAACAAGTGTGTCTATACATAGCCTCTTGGGCCCTGATGTCTTTTCTATGTACTTTTACCTCCTGTGTTTCTTTATGTCATTTAATGCTTTATGCCAAGCAACAAGGCTTCACAGCTTTGCTTGTATTCATAGTGCTCTCTTGCATAGTGCTCTCTTCTTTGGTTTATAATGTGACATTTTTAAAAATTGTGTGCTCAAGATGAAGTTAAGCTACAATACATGATTATGGCATGATTATAGCAGCAAATATTGTAACTGATCAAACATCTGTGGAGCAGCAATACTCAAACTTCTGTACAAAAGGCTTAATGATCCTACTTATACAATGAATTATAAATTACAATATTTGAAAAAGCAATAGAATCCTTCAGTACAGAATAAAAGCCACATCAAAAAAATTAACTATCGAAAACTGTTTTCTCTTTTGTTGTCAAATTTTCAGGGAAAAATGTAAAGGAAGCAATTCAGATTTCCTTTCTTACCTTTGCAAAAACTGTTATTTCTTTATAGCTGCTTATGATTCTCTTCATGATACCAAACAAAATAACATACTTTATACTGCTTCCTCCCCAGAAAGTGACAGATCTTCGTTTGTAATTGGCTGATAACTTTTAGGGAAGAGTGCAACCTTTAGACATCTATAGGAAAAAAAGAGGTAAGATGTGAAAATACAGAAATACCTCCTTTTTATAATGCAAGAACAGAAATAAATAGAAAACCAGCAGAAAAGAATAAATACATAAAAAATACAGTACACATTGTCCAAAAATTCTTACCCCAAAATTTTATATTTTATTGTTTTGGTAATTTTGAATTATTATTTCTCATGTTTTATGGTATTTCTACTAGTTTTTTTAAGGTATTTCTACTTATCATTTGTATGTAAATGTGCTCCATGTGTTGTGTTTTCAGTTGGAGCCACCATTGCATGGCTGCTGGATCCTCCTTCAGGCCATTTATTCTGGTAAGAAGTGAGAACCCGCAGTTGTACATTGTAGTTATTGGAGTCTTATGTAAGCATAGTTTTCCTCTGAATTTTCTGTTTGTTTTTTTATTTTTTATTTTTGCCCTGTTATTGGATTTTTTCTTTGCCTTCTGTACTGGGACTTGTTTGCTTTGGATTGTGTTTTAGGCAACTCTGTCCATCTTTACCACATTCTTTTCTAGTTTTGAATAATACATAATTTTATTTACAAAAATTCTGTCACCACTTTTTGTGTCCCTGGGGCTGGATAATGGACATCCTTCTACAGGTGGGGCATTTAGCCAGATTTTGAAATATTTAAATTTGTTATTGGGTCAACAAAGCCTTGTGCGTACCACTGGAGCTGCACTTAAATGCCATTGGGGTGAGGCATTTTTCAGGCAGGCAAAGGAGGCCTGACCAATGAAGCCATTTGTGGAGCATTTGGGGCCTTACAAACTGTTGCCATGTCTGAAGCTACCATTCACAACAAAAACTGGGGAATGATCAAGCTAGACCACCGACTGCTTAATAATTCTATGAACTTAATTTCCTTAGATTTTGCTCAACTTTTCTTGTGTTCTTTGCCTCATAAGTCCTACTTTGATATTGTTGTCATTATTATTACTCTAATATAATAAGTTTTTTTTAGTTTGTGTCCATCTTAAGTAATTCAGGGAAACTGATGTAAAATTCAAATAGTAGAAATCATTGTTTGAGGATCATATCTGGCCTCGAAAGACTAGTTCCCCTTAAAGTTATGGTTAAGATACTGTTTCCCACTTTCAGAACTATTCAATACCTTGCAAAGCCTGCCCTAGTTTCTTAAATTATTACATACTTTACATTTACATCAAATGAAAATTTGTGAAATAAATCAACAGGCTACTCAAAAATTATCAGTGCATCTTGTTTTAAAGATGATTCTTTATAAATTTTATGATGAATTTATAAGTCTCTGCTTTAAGACAGTTAAGAAATGACAAAAAAATATTCAGTATCTTGTATATTATTACTCCTTCCTTTGTTAAGAGACCTGAACCATTTTCATCCATTGGCCACCATGCCCAGTGTAATAACTTATCTGGGCAACACTTGTGCTGTGAAAATTGGACCAAAAGGCCTGTAAGGAACATTTCAGAAAAAGAGACCAGGGCCTATAGAATGAATTATTAACTTAGATTATAATTTTAAAACTGCAGCTAAAAGAAACAAAAGATACAATTAAAAAATAAACAGAGGCTGCACCTCATACATTAGTTTAGTGATTATTTAGTGATAAGCCATCACATTTGCTAATGCTTACTCATTAAAAAAGCAAAATACATGACATATTTTAGTCAAAGGCTTCATTTTCTCTATGGCCTTGTCTGGCATGGATGAGATCATGTTGAAGGAACTATAGAACTGTAATTGTGAGTGAGCTCACAATATTCATGGCTGTGTTAACCCTGTCTCCTCTATCCTCATATTCAGGTAAAAACGTTAGGGCGCTTTGGGGTGATGCAGTTCCTCCATTCTGCACACTACACACTTTATTTTTGATACACTAACTTGTTTTTTTAACTAGTGAACTTTTACATGTCTGTACATCTTGGTAAAAGAAAGAGAACAGAGCAAAGGGTCATTAAGTAATTTAAAAACTCACATTCCAATGATAATAAGGAAAAGGATGATGACCACAGACAAAAGCACTATGCCTGCTTTTATAAATGGCATGATTTTTTTTGGAGCTGAAAAATTAAATGGAAAAAATTTCAAAGGTCAGTAACAAAACTTTCAAGGTCAACCGTAATTCTTGTTATAGTGCTGAAGAATGTCAAGTACAAAATCTTACCACATTGTTGCTGTGATGATGATCCAGCACTGTTTGTGTAGTCCTCACTGCTACAGGAAATACAAGAACTTTTACCAAAGTCAACGCTATAAGACCCTCGTGGGCACTTTTGACAGAATGATGAGGTTTCAGAGCTAAACGTACCAGGTTTACAGACAACTGTGAAGGGGGTTAAAAACATAATTAATGACCAAAAGAACAAAGTATTACTCAGTCTGGTGAATTGTTTGGTGGATGAACTATAAATAAACAGATCTACAGGCTACAGAAGTTGAAAAATGAAAGAGAAAGAGAAATGAAAATTGTAAAAAGTATACTTTTGAAAAGAAAATGACTAATTTCATTTGTCTTACCACAACAACTGGGGCAGGCCTGTAGGCTGGAATCTTTTCCAAAACCTGGCTTGCAATGACTAATTCTAAAAGCTTTTAGAGAATTATTATTGTAAATCATTTTCCTTAAGCCAGGAACAGCAGCTTCAAATTCTGTGAAGGCAGAGAAATATTCTTGAATGCGTGAATAAGCCTACAGGAAAAAAAAATTATGAACTGGTAAAGCAGTGATTTGAAAGTGTGGCTCTGACTTAGTACAAACTGAAACTTTGTATATGCTACACTGATGACACATTCGTCATATTAAAAAATGACCAATGATTTTCATAGCCATGTCAATGTAATGTTCTCTGCGATCCACTTTACTATGAAAAAAGAAATAATCTGACACATCAATTTCCTGGATATATCCTTTGAAAGAGGTAATGATGTCACCCTGATTACATGTGTTTAGCATAAGGAATGTTATGCAGACAAAATAATACACTTTGCTAGCAATCATCCATCATTGCATAAAGGGAGCTGCGTTTAGACTCTATTCGGAGGAATTCACACCCATTGCAATACTAAGGAGACTAAAAAGAGTGAAAGGCTTGATCTTTTCTAACTTTTCACATTAAATGACTACCCAAAGACATTCATCAGACAATGCTTACTTAGGAGACACCAGAGTTTTGGTCTAGATATCTTTGGTTTCTTCAGATATCCTGATGTGGAATCTTTTTGTGTTTCAAACTGTTATTGAATTAAATTAACCAGTTCAAGATGGACTGACAATTTCTCATGAAATTCTTTTATGATTTGTCAGACTCATAATTAGTAAACAGCAAATATTGTAGAGTTTGCTTCACTGTGAATTTGGTGAATCATAGATATTTTCGTGATATTCACCAAATTCAGTGAAAAGCATTAAAGTCAGTGGAGAATGAAGAACTGAACTAGTTTTATGTAGATTTATAATGGTGAAATGGTCTTTTAAGTGTCTCTTGGGGTTAGGCAAAAGTCTACAAATTATGCTGGACTGATAATTGTAGCCAAGTATGTAATCTGAACTATGAGGCAGCACACAGTGCCTCAAACAACAAAAGACACAGATGGAATGAATACCATAAACAAAGTACAATACAACAAACGGCCATGGACAAATTTATGTCTATTTATATATATTTAAATGTATCCATCCTTTATCTATACTCAGTTCAACTTGGCAGGAGCTATCTCAGCCTGTTTCAGCAGAAATGAGTACAAATAGCAACCAGCCAGTTTATCACAGCAGATGCTGACACATGGACACACACTCTCTCATATATAGTGCTGATAGTTAGGATAAAACACATCTTTGAGATGTGAGAGGAAAACTGGGGTACACTGAGAAAAACCCATGCAGTTATGTTTAAATTCTGCAAAAGCAGTGAATGTACCATCACTCAAACCCAGTCTTTTTATATATGATACAGGTGCTAACTACTACACTTACGTTTTGTCCTTTTTTTTAAATTAGAGTAATGCAGCATTAGAACAGTCTAGATGAATACAGTTCCATTCAGCCCAAAAAAGCTCACCAGTTCTTTCCCCTTAACTCTCCAAAAATAACATCGAGTTTAGTGTTGAAAGTCCCTAAAGTTCTACTGTCTACCACACTACTTGAAAACTTATTCCACGTGTCTATGGTTCTCTTGTGTGAAGAAAAACTTCTTAATGTTTGTGGAAATTTACCCTTATCAAGTTTCCAACTGTGTTCCTGTGTTCTTGCTGAACTCATTTTAAAGTAACAGTCTCGATCCACTATAGGAATTCCCTTCAGAATTTTAAAGTCCTTTTGCTTAAACTGAAAAGGCTCAGCTCTTTAAATATTTCCTCATAATTCCTCATCTGCGGTCCTGGAATCAGCCTAGTCACTCTTTTCTGGACTTTTCTTAGCTCTGGAATTTTTGATGCCTGGAGACCAAAACTGCACACAGTACTCCAGATGAGGTCTAACCAGTAAGTTACAAAGCTTCAGTATAACCTCCTTTGACTTGTACTCTACAATAATAATAATAATAATAATAATAATAATAATAATAATAATAATAATAATAATAATAATACATTTTATTTATTTATTGCCTTTTCAATGTTCAATGTGCTTCACACAAATTCAGAATGAACAACAGGGCATACAAATAATATTCGCATAAAACAATAAATAAAGATAAATACAGGAAGCACAAAGCTTGAATTAGAATAAGGGACAGGAAACCAGAATAAAATACACAAATACAAATACTACAAGAAAACCCTGAACAAATAACTTAATTTGTGATAAAAATATAAATCATTCTGAGCAAGAGGTTAAACTGAAAGAAAGATCAGAATATCAGTGTAAAATAAATGCATTAATGAATGAACTATGCTTTTTTTCAAGAATGAATTAAACTGATATAATTAACTAATGCTTAGATTTTAAGATTTATAGTTAATATTTCAATGTATATTGTATAAAATGTAATCCTTACATATCTCTAACAATTTTTTTTGAGAGTGAGATGAAGAAATTTGCATTAATATCCTAAGACCGAAAGTTGACTCTTGTGAGAAATTAAGTATATCCTCCTTCAAATATATAGTTTTCTATATCAGGGCTTAATAAATAAATAATAATAAATTACATTTATAGAGTGCTTTTCACAAACCCAAGGTCGCTTTACATATAGATGGGGGAAAAAAGATCACACAGAAGAAAAAAGTTCATTTAAGATGAAAGTTTTTTGTTGAGATTTAAAGATGGAGAAAAAGGAGCAGTCTTGGAGAGACTGAGGAAGAGAGTTCCAGAGTTGAGGGGCCATAACACTGAAAGAACTGCCTCCTAGGGTGGAGATTCTGGTGCATGGGACAGTAAGGAGATTATTGCACGAGGGCCTAAGAGAGCAACAAGGAGTGTATGGAGCTAGGAGCTGAGTGAGGTAGAGAGGGGCAAGGTTATGTAGGACTTGAAGGATGAGAAGCAGAATCTTGAATTTAATCCTTGATGGAACTGGTAACTAATGAAGTTGGGAGAGAACAGGGGAGATGTGAGCAGAACACTTTGTGTGGGTGAGGACTTTAGCTTCTGTATAGATTTTGCAGGGAGGACAATAAAGAGGGGATTACAGTAATCAATATGAGACATTATGAAACAATGAACTAAAATGGACGTTGTCAAGCAATGTTACGGAGATGACAGAATGAAATTTTAGACAGAGACCTAATGTGTAGCTCAAAATTAAGTGATGAATCAAACAAAACACCAAGGTTTTTGACAACAGGAGCAGCTTTGACAAGTATACCACCAATAGAAACAGAGAAGTTGGATGCCTTATAAAGTGGGGAGTTTGGGCATACCAATAACATTTTAGCTTTATTGGCATTAAGTTTGAGAAAGTTATTTTCCATCCATAGCTTAAGATCAGTGATGCAGTCAGTGAGTGTGCTGGGAGGCGAGTCTGTAGGAGAGTGTGTACTAAGATATAACTGTATATCGTCTGCAAAGCAGTGGAAGTTAAGGCCATGTCTGAGAATAATCAGACCCAAAGGAAGGATATACAGTAGAAAGAGTAATGGCCCAAGGACTGAACCCTGAGGGACAACACACAACACAGGTGAGGTGAAGGATTTATATCAACCGAGTGTGTAAAACTGTTGCCTATTAGAAAGATATGATATGAACCATTGAAGGGCTAAGCCAGAGATCCCTACAGTGGAGAGACATGAGAGGAGGATTTCATGATTAAATGCTGCACTTAAGTCAAGAAGGAGGAGAATATTAAGTGAACTGCAATCTGCAAACCGGAGAAGAACATTAACTACATTGAGAAGAGCTGTCTCAGTGCTGTGCTGTGTACGACAACGAGATTGAAAAGGCTCATAGAGTGTATTGTTTAGAACAGGGGTAGGCAATGTCGGTCCTGGTGAGCCGCAGTGGCTACAGGTTTTCATTCCAACCCAATTGCTTAATTAGAAACCAATCATTGACAATCTCAGACCTTATTTAATTTTATGGCTTGTTAGTCTGTGCAATGTAAAGCTCTTATATCGTAGATTTTTTTTCCTTTCCAAGGATATCATCCAAATGATTTGAAGCCTAAAACAGATCATTTTCAGTCTGTCACATTTTTCTATTAAGTGTTTTATTAAATCAAACAGTGCATGATGAACACATACAGATGTAATTGGAAAAAAGCTAGCTGGAGAACTGCTGGCTGCTTTGTCTTTTACATCTTATTGCTAATAAGGAGCAATTAAAACACTGAATGCAGCAGTTTAAGATTGAAATAAGCAATTAAGGTTGGAGAACCTTAACAAGTGAGACCACTAAAATGAAGCATCAAAATGTCACTTAAGCAATATGTGCTTCATCAGCAATAATTGAGTTCTCGTTAAGGAACTGGGTTGGAACAAAAACCTGCACATACTGCGGCTCTCCAGGACCGACATTGCCCACCCTGTGACATTTTGATGCTTCATTTTAGTGGTCTCGCTTGTTAAAATTCTCCAACCTTAATTGCTTATTTCAATCTTAAACTGCTGCATTCAGTGTTTTAATTGCTCCTTATTAGCAATAAGATGTAAAACACAAAGCAGCCAGCAGTTCTCCAGCTAGCTTTTTTCCAATTACATCTGTGTGTGTTCATCATGCACTGATTGATTTAATAAAACACTTAATAGAAAAATGATCTGTTTTAGGCTTCAAATCATTTGGATGATATCCCTGGAAAGAAAAAAAATCTACGATATAAGAGCCTTACATTGCACAGACTAACAAGCCATAAAATTAAATAAGGTCTGAGATTGGCAATGATTGGTTTCTAATTAAGCAATTGGGTTGGAATGAAAACCTGTAGCCATTGTGGCTCACCAGGACCGACATTGCCTACACCTGGTTTAGAAGAAAAGCATGGAGTTGTGTAGCAACCATGCATTCCATCACATTAGCCAGAAAAGGACGATTAGAGATAGCCCTATAACTGGTGAGAGAAGAAAGATCCAAGTCAATTTTTTTTAAGGAATGGAGTAACTGAAGTAGATTTGAGGGCAGTAGGGACAGAACCTGAGACGAAATATGCATTTATCAATGAGGCAACAGGAATACTATTTTGGATGAGCATTTCTTAAGCAGAGAAGTGGGGGCAGGATCAAGCAGACAGGGGAAGGAATTAGACTTATTAATAAGTTCAGAGATGGAGAGATAGTCAACAGGCAGGAAACAAGTGAGTCTTGATGATGGAAATGGCAGATCAGAATGAGTGAGTGATTGAGCTGTGGAGGGGAAACTGTGATAAGTTTGATCAATTTTGGTATCAAAGAAATGTAAGAAAGCCTGACACTGATCAGCTTTATTGGGGCATGCTAGAGGAGGGGGTTGGAGGAGTTTATTAACAGTCCTAAAAATAGTTTTAGATCTAGACTTAGCATTATTTATTAGAGAGGAATAATAGTTGGAGCGAGCAGTGTTAAGGGCATCCCTATATTTAAGTACGTTTTCAATGTAAAGCTATGAGTAAACTATGGGAAACACAGTTCTTATAAAGGGAAACCATGCTGTCAGGAGAGGAAAGACTATGCTGGTCAGAAAGAGAGAGAGACAGAAGGGAAGCAGCAAACAAATCTGAATTAACAGACCTAATGTTGTGATAAGAGACACACTTTTTCTCAACAGAAATAGTGGTAATAATGATAAAGTTACATTCGATAAGCTTATGACCAGAAATACCAGAGAGTGAACCAGAGACAGAGACATTATTCAAGACATTTGAACAAAGTAAATAAAGAGTAGGACCATGAGTATAAGTCAGAAAATCAACATGCTTTATCAAGTTAAAACATTCCAAAGTTGAGACAAACTCAGCTGTGAGAGGGCAGTTGATATCAACATGAATATTAAAGTCACCAAGTACAATTACAGCAGGGCAAAGAGATGAGATTACAATGTGAACTTCATTAACTTCTGACAGAAAATTCACCACAGATTTGGGAGGGCGATAAACTAACAACAACAGCACAGGTGGGGAGAAAACCAGCTTCACAGCAATATATTCAAAAGATGTGACTTCAGAAAAGGAGAGTTCCTTCATTGTTAAGGTAGATCTACTGTATAAACCATAGCCAGGCCACCTCCTTTTCCTGTTAACCTGGGTTTAGATATGTGGCTGTAGTCAGGATGAGTCAGCAAGTTTAAATGTAAATAGTCACCAGGTTGTTCTGCAAGTGGAAACATGTCCACTTCCTTCTGGGAGTTGAGGTCGTTAATCAGCAAGGCTCTGTTAGTAATGGGACAAGTGTTCAGTAGGGCAAGCCTAAAGTTGGAACAGCTGGGAGAGTAGGGTGCAGACACTTACTGAAGAGGATGAAGATGGTCCAAGTTTATTCCTTGGATGACCTTAGCGTTACACCAGTGAACATGGTGAGATGTCCACATAGTTGGAATCGTCTGCTCCATAGATCATCGAGGGGCCTCTTTTAGACCGGTGAATGTAGTGAGAATGCCGTGTAAATCCAAGCGACTGGCACAAACTATAAGTCAGGGAGACCAATCGCGGATGACAGTCAAGATTTTTAAGTTGAGCCGGAGAAAATATGAGCTGCAGTACCAAAAAAGTACAAATGACAACACACAGCACAACTCCAGGACAGCGGGCAAGCTGCATATTCACAGTTTAGACTGGCAACTGCAAACGAAGAAAGAGTAGATTCATACTCACTGCGAAAGCAGCAACAAGAGGGAAGGAAGAAGGCTCGTGTAGGATTGAAGCAGGTATGATCTAGGCAATCGCTACTGGCATTCATATAGAAAGTTATATCCAGAAAGAGTAGTCAAATTAGAAGGTGAAGGTGAAACAAGTCAGACGGGACAAAATAAAACAAAACAAAAACAACAACACCGGTGAGAAGTGGCAGCCAAAATGCACACAGCGTACTCTCAACCAGAAGCCAGAAGTAAAGTCTTAATCAACAATCACCTGGCAATCAGTAAATCTTAAAAGTTTTTGAAAGTAGTTGAAAAATGTAACAGATTTTACTTTTCATTTATTCAACAAAAAATTAGAAGCCATGTATGGGAAAGTAAGTACACACGACTTCCATGTCAATTAAGAAGGAGAGGCAGAGGTAGTTAATCAAGTATATTTACTATGAAATATTAAGTCAAAACAATTTTTCTTTGTATTGGCTTAACAGTTAAGGACCCGATTTGTTTTCAATTTGTCTTTACTTGAATACGTGTTTTTCTGCAAGCTTTCACTCTTTTGGGGTGTTCTGAATTATATAGGATTCAAATTTTGCAACAGTTTTTGTTTTTGAAATTTAATGTAAGTGAAATAATTTATTTTTGGTTTTGATGACATGTTTGCTTGTCTGGGTGCTGCCATTTTGCAGCTTTAGTTTTAGCATCATTGGTTAACAGGCCAAAGATGTGCAATGTGTACAGTAGCTGCACAAGGGACAAAAGATACCACTGGCATCCTGTCTGTATCTGAGATTGCAGATTAGTCCTTCTCAAAAACATTTTTCATGTGTTTTTGTTTTCATTCTTTCTTGAAACAGACTTTTGGACTATGGATTTTTTGTGTTCAAGTTTTAGTTTTGTTTTAGGTTTAGTGAAATATCTGTCTTACATTCTGGATATCCAATATTGTACTCTACTTTTGACCACTGCACATCTCATTATCTGGTTCATTTCATAAATATGCTGTCTCTTCTTCAAGGCAGTAAATACAGTTGTACCTGATATTGCAAGCTTTTAAAATTAACACATATGATTGACATGTCTCTGAACATTAATTTGTTACAATGTTCAATATTGCACAGGACAGTTAATAGTGCCACTTACATTCTTTGTTTGTTCTTCTGTCCCCTTATCACAGTCTTGACTGACAATCCCAGGAGGACACTGCTGCTCCCACAAAACACCAAATGGGAAAACTTTAAGTTTAAAAAAAAAATAGTCGTCTTTTTAATGGTATATACATCTTCCTACTGTAAAGAATTCAAATATAATTAAACATTAAAATTCATATATCTGTTTTATAAATTTTTCATAACATGGTTGCTGGGAACAAAAACCTTTCTCAGAAATATTGGGTGCAAGGTGGAAACCAATCCCAGAGTGGTCTCACAAAATGGGCTATATATCAATGAGTATGAAATAGGATGGACAAACACTAGCATAACATGTAGGACTGCACATTCAAAGAAAACTAGTACTTAAAGGAGTACTTCAAGAAAATTCTCACAGAGATAGGGAGAATATGCAGCTGCACATCGATAATAATTAAGCAACTCTGCCACCATAAACAAAATGCAATTTAAAAATACTTAAAGAAATGGTCTGACAGAGTGAATAGAAATGCAATGTATTTCTAGATTTATGAGCCTAGAAGAAAAGGCATATATATTGGCATAATTAAAATTCCACAGACACAGTCCTTAGATTTTCACACCATACCATCAAGCTCTAGTCGCACAATGACTTGATCAGCTCGTGAAGTGATATCTTCAGATTTCCACTGACAGCGAGTCGCCTTTTCTTTGACTTCACATCCCTTGTCAGTCAAACGGACTTGCAGCTGAGAAATAACTGACTGAACAAGAAGCCTGTTGGTATTTTCAATGCAGTCCTGAGAAAGAAACTCTACTCCAATATTCAAGCTCATGTCTGGTTTATGGTAACCTGTACATTTAAGACACAATATATTATATTTCAGGATAAGCTCTTAAAGCAAAAAGTACATTAAGAGCAAGAACTGCTACAGAAATAGATACTAACTTATTTATGACATATCTGATTAATGCCAAGCTAAAATGGTAAAAAGAAACACATTTGCTTATTTAGAGAGGACTTTCTATTTTGGAAGTTGTTCCATTTCTGTTGCTTTTGTATGGGTGCTTACAATTTCATGTATGGATGATGCCATAACCTCATACAAGTCAAAGAGTGGTAACATGAATAAAGCAGGCTATTTTTCATGAGAAATATATATATATATATATATATATATATATATATATATATATATATATATGAGGATTTTATATATATATATATATATATATATATATATATATATATATATATATATATATATATATATATATATACAGTGCATTCGGAAAGTATTCACAGCGCATCACTTTTTCCACATTTTGTTATGTTACAGCCTTATTTCAAAATGGATTAAATTCATTTTTTCCTCAGAATTCTACACACAACACCCCATAATGACAACGTGAAAAAAGTTTACTTGAGGTTTTTGCAAATTTATTAAAAATAAAAAAATTGAGAAAGCACATGTACATAAGTATTCATAGCCTTTGCCGTGAAGCTCGAAATTGAGCTCAGGTGCATCCTGTTTCCCCTGATCATCCTTGAGATGTTTCTGCAGCTTAATTGGAGTCCACCTGTGGAAAATTCAGTTGACTGGACATGATTTGGAAAGGCACACACCTGTCTATGTAAGGTCCCACAGTTGACAGTTCATGTCAAAGCACAAACCAAGCATGAAGTCAAAGGAATTGTCTGTAGACCTCCGAGACAGGATTGTCTCGTGGCACATATCTGGGGAAGGTTACAGAAAAATTTCTGCTGCTTTGAAGGTCCCAATGAGCACAGTGGCCTCCATCATCCATAAGTGGAAGAAGTTCGAAACCACCAGGACTCTTCCTAGAACTGGCCGGCCATCTAAACTGAGCGATCGGAGGAGAAGGGCCTTAGTCAGGAAGGTGACCAAGAACCCGATGGTCACTCTGTCAAAGCTCCAGAGGTCCTCTGTAGAGAGAGGAGGACCTTCCAGAAGGACAACCATCTCTGCAGCAATCCACCAATCAGGACTGTATGGTAGAGTGGTCAGACGGAAGCCACTCCTTAGTAAAAGGCACATGGCAGCCCGCCTGGAGTTTGCCAAAAAGCACCTGAAGGACTCTGAGATCATGAGAAAGAAAATTCTCTGGTCTGATGAGACAAAGATTGAACTCTTTGGTGTGAATGCCAGGCGTCACGTTTGGAGGAAACCTGGCACCATCCCCACAGTGAAGCATGGTAGTGGCAGCATCATGCTGTGGGAAAGTTTTCAGTGGCAGGGACTGGGAGACTAGTCAGGATAAAGGGAAAGATGACTGCAGCAATGTACAGAGACATCCTGGATGAAAACCTGCTCCAGAGCGCTCTTGACCTCAGACTGGGGCGACGGTTCATCTTTCAGCAGAACAACCACCCTAAGCACACAGCCAAGATATCAAAGGAGTGGCTTCAGGACAACTCTGTGAATGTCCTTGAGTGGCCCAGCCAGAGCCCAGACTTGAATCCGATTGAACATCTCTGGAGAGATCTTAAAATGGCTGTGCACCGACGTTTCCCATCCAACCTGATGGAGCTTGAGAGGTGCTGCAAGAGGAATGGGTGAAACTGGCCAAGGATAGGTGTGCCAAGCTTGTGGCATCATATTCAACAAGACTTGAGGCTGTAATTGCTGCCAAAGGTGCATCAACAAAGTATTGAGCAAAGGCTGTGAATACTTATGTACATGTGATTTCTCAGTTTTTTTATTTGTAATAAATTTGCAAAAACCTCAAGTAAACTTTTTTCACGTTGTCATTATGGGGTGTTGTGTGCAGAATTCTGAGGAAAAAATGAATTTAATCCATTTTGGAATAAGGCTGTAACAAAACAAAAGGTGGAAAAAGTGACGCGCTGTGAATACTATCTGGATGCACAGTATATATACATATATATACAGTATATAAATAATCCTCATATATATACATTTTTGTAGGAAAGAGCAAAAAAAACAAGTTTTGTAAGTGATGATATGATGAACACAGATTTAGGCTGTGTAGATATTTTATTGCCTGTAACCTAAAAGAAGTTCAAAAGCAGACACATGGTCAAAGACATACAGCAAGGCACAAAAACACTGAAACTTCTCCAAACCTGTGGCCTACTGTGCTGTCCACAACTTCACTTTTGCAGTGTCTATGTAATTAAGTCGATAAGCAGAATTAAAGAATTAATATACAGTACAGTCATCTATGTAATCAGTGATTGTATTTAAGATGAACTATGACACTCATGCCCTTGTACTCTATGTGTTTTTTCTCATGTGTTAAGACATTAGGAGATTGGGTGTCCTTGTACACTTAACAAATCATTTGTATTCATAGACAATCAGATGCAGGTATACATTATGCAATTGTATGTGCTCATGAAAGACTGAAGGAGACTTGAACAATCTCATGAGAGACAGAGTGGTGAGAGAATTGTCTGAGATTAGTTTGCATCTTATGACTAGTGCCCCATGTTATACTATTCTGTTCAAAGTACAAACATTTAATGCTATCAGGAATTTGTAGCTGCAGGTCAATGTTCCTCAATATGTCTTCTTTGAAGATCCAATAAGGTTCTTTTGCCATAACTTGACCAGTCTATGCTTCTTCCAGTGCATTAAGAAACATTTTACAGCCCAGCGTGGAGTCGATTCAAGATTGGCCAATGGAAATTCAAACACAGAATGGGCTTGTAAGACCTCTTACACCAGATTATCTCAAGCTGACAGAAAACTGTTAGCAGTGTGTAAGCTACACAAACCATGTCACAATACTGTATATCTCATTTTTTATAAGTAGCAACTTGAGGACCTTCATTGACTTTCTCATTATTGTGTGCCAATTTAAACAAAAAAAACCATTTCAGTAGCGCACAAATCAAGCTAAAACCACACCGTCTGTGTCCACTCTTAAGTTTGCTCAATTTACATATGAGTTTTTTGCATTTTTTATGTGTTGGATTGTGTCATGTGACATGTTTATATCTGCTGATGTCAATTTTATTCATGTGTATATAGTGCAATGACATTTTTATTTGTATGTCCCCCTAAGAAAGTGTACAAAAATACACATACAAACTTTAAAAAAAGTATATATATATATATATATACTAGCAAAATACCCGCGCTTCGCAGCAGAGAAGTAGTGTGTTAAAGAGGTTATGTAAACATATATATACATATACATATATACATATATATACATATCTACAAATACATTTATATACATATATACATATATATATATATACATATACACATCCACATATATATACATATATATATATATACATATCAACATATATATATACACATACATAAACACACACATATACATATATACATATACACATACATACATAGTGCGTTGTAACACAGTCTGTGATTGTTACATGGGAGGGAGACGACAAATCACAGCTTCCTGCTTTCTAATCGGGCCTGTGATTGGTGCTTTGACTGGTGCCTAGATCCCACAGTATGTCCCCTTAGGAGAGGCGTTAGGCGAGTGTAATTGAATAGCGGTGCTGCAAGTTTAGCTTTACACCTGTTTTTAAGGCTTATTGACTGAAAGGGGCTTTCATGAAAAAACTTAGGGCTTTGCTACAGGATACACCCTCCACAAGTTAAGGAAGTAAAAATAAAGGTATATATTTCTGTTTTATTTAAACCTTTTAAGTTTGTATGCGGGCGGCATGGTGGCGCAGTGAAAGGTGCCAGTTAGGAGACCCGGGTTCGCTTCCCTGCGTGGAGTTTGAATGTTCTCCCCGCGTCTGTCTGGGTTTCCTCCGGGCACTCCGGTTTCCTCCCACAGTCCAAAGACATGCAGGTTAGGTGCATTGGCGATTCTAAATTGTCCCTGGTGTGTGGGTGTGTGTGGGTGTGTGCGCCCTGCGGTGGGCTGGCACCTTGCCCGGGGTTTGTTTCTTGCCTTGTGTCCTGTGTTGGCAGGAATTGGCTCTTGTATTTAGGATGTAGCGGGTTGGATAATGGATGGATGGACATTAGCCCCATTTGCCCGTTTTCATTTTTTTTTCTTTCTTCAGTAATATTTCAGCAAACCCGGAGCTTGTCAGTTCAAATCCTGGTACTGACACCACTGTGTGACCCTGAGGAAGTCACTTCACCTGCCTGTGCTGCAAAAAACAAAAGTAATGTAACAAATTGTACCTCAGATGTTGCAAGTTGCTGGAATAAAGGCATAAGTCAAATAGATAAATATGTATTATACACATAGGAACTATTCATTTATTTTCAGTTAAGTCATCTGCAGCAAACCTTTATAAATGAGGGTTTCTCCTTTTTAGATGTTTCTTCTTCATTGAGGTTTTCTCTTGGAGAGCTTTTTTCATTTCATTGAAAATTAAAGCAGCAGCTGCCAAAATATGTAGCTTTCTTATTAATTTTTCAACATTGTGTAAAATAACTTTATAAAGTAACATAAAAGGTTTAAATACTGGTTATCCTTTTACACTAAAATATTACTAAAGAGATACAAAAAAAGTAAAATGCATATGTTGTTTTTCTTTAAGGAGATTAAATATTACTGAAGAAAGAAAAAAAAACTAAAACAGCCAAATGGGGTTATGCATACGAACTTAAAAGGTTTAAATAAAACAGAAATACAGTCATCCCTCACCCTTCAGACAGCCTGGCTGTCACAATCTCTCGTAATCCACTAACAACTGTGTTTGGCGTACCTCCAGATGGGCTTAAAGTGGAGAAGAATCAGGTTGTGAAACAGTTCTTCCAAACTGGATGTTGCTGTAACTTATATACAGTATATACTGTATGCACACACACACACACACACGTACACACACACACACACACATATACATATATATATATATATATATATATATATATATATATATATATATATATATATATATATATATATATATATATATATATATATATACATATATATAGTCACAAAAACACCCATAAGACATGGAAAAGGTTTGGGGCAGCCACCAGTATAATTTTTCCCGGCTGCAAAACTGTGTCAAAATAATAGACATGTTCACACAACTGAGTCCAAAACAGAACTGATTAACTGGAAGCAAGATGGCAGCTTTAAAGGCCAGTGGAGGAAGTGATGTCATCAGGACCGGAACCGGAAGTGATGTCATTGGATGCCCCAGAGCCGGGTGGGATTTCCCTAGAATGGTCTGCAAAAGATCGAGAGGGAGAATTTGTGCACTTCGCCACCCCCTGGTCCGGCGTAGAATTACATGTACTAAGGCTCTTTAGTTGTCTCCTAAACATGCGTGAGTGACTATATACAGTGATCCCTCGCTATATCGCACTTCGCCTTTCGCGGCTTCACTCTATCGCGGATTTTATATGTAAGCATATTTAAATATATATCGCGGATTTTTTGCTGGTTCGCGGATTTCTGAGGACAATGGGTCTTTTAATTTCTGGTACATGCTTCCTCAGTTGGTTTGCCTAGTTGATTTCATACAAGGGACGCTATTGGCAGATGGCTGAGAAGCTACCCAACTTACTTTTGTTTCTCTCTCTCTCTCTCTCTCTCTCTCTCTCTCTCTCTCTCTCTCTCTCTCTCTCTCTCTCTCTCTTGCGCTGACTTTCTCTGATCCTGACGTAGGGGGTGTAAGCAGGGGGGCTGTTCGCACACCTAGACGCTACGGACGCTCGTCTAAAAATGCTGAAAGATTATCTTCACGTTGCTACCTTCTGTGTGCAGCTGCTTCCTGAAGCGACATGCTGCACGGTGCTTCGCAAACTTAAAAGCTCAAAGGGCACGTATTGATTTTTCACTGTTTGTTTTCCTCTGTCTCTCTCTCTCTCTCTCTCTCCCTGCTCCTGACAGAGGGGGTGTGAGCTGCCGCCTTCAACAGCTTTGTACCGGCGGTGCTTCGCATACTTAAAAGCCAAACAGCCCTATTGATTTGTTTGGTTTTCTCTCACTTTCTGACATTCAGTGCTCCTGACGCACACTCCTTTGAAGAGATATGTTTGCATTCTTTTAATTGTGAGACAGAACTGTCATCTCTGTCTTGTCATGGAGCACAGTTTAAACTTTTGAAAAAGAGACAAATGTTTGTTTGCAGTGTTTGAATAACGTTCCTGTCGCTCTACAACCACCTGTGTTTCTGCGCAAATCTGTGACCCAAGCATGACAATATAAAAATAACCATATAAACATATGGCTTACTTACAAAAGTTAGGCAGGTTTCATTTCGAAATTCTACGCGTAATGGTCATAACTGGAACCTGTTTTTTGTCCATATACTCTAACTAGCAAAATACCCGCGCTTCACAGCGGAGAAGTAGTGTGTTAAAGAGGTTATGAAAAAAAAAGGAAACATTTTAAAAATAACGTAACATGATTGTCAATGTAATTGTGTTGTCATTGTTATAACTGTTGCTGTCTTTTTTATATATATATATATATATATATATTATATATGTAATATACACACACACATAAACATTTATATACATATACATATATATACATATCTACATATACACATCTACATATATATACACACATACATAAACACACACATAAGAGTTACTGACTGAAACGGGCTTTCATTGACAATCATGTTACGTTATTTTTAAAATGTTTCCTTTTTTTTTCATAACCTCTTTAACACAGTACTTCTCCGCTGCGAAGCGCGGGTATTTTGGTAGTATATATATATATATATATATATATATATATATATATATATATATATATATATACATATACACACATACATGCAGTTTTAATAACACAGAAATCAATATAAACATTAACATCATTATCATATGAGAATATGAAGTAATATATAAGAAGCACATTTCATATAAATATAAATTATTAAACAGTAAAATCTTCTTCTGTAATTTGCTACCGTGGCAATTTGTGTGTCTGTCCAGGATTTTAAATGACCTGTACCTCGCAAACCGTTTCACCTATACACTTCAATTGTGGTACACATATAGTACGTCACGTGTACTATCTTTTTATGTTTATTTTATTTTATTGTAGAATCAACTCCTATCTGCGCACAGCAGGGCAGCCGTGGGCGGATGCGTATGGTGTATTCACTCCATGTTATCGTGCATTGCGCTGTCAGTGGTATTTTGATAAAAGAATTTGAACAATATATAAGAAGCGTATAAATTATTAAACAGTAAAACATTAACATTTAAGAAGTAAAGTTACATTAAGTACTACTGCAGTGCCTTCGGGTATACCTCATTTTTTGTTTGCCCATTACATGCTTAAATGTATAAATTTTTTGGTGCACCTACCCGAGAACACGCGACATATAACCGAGCGTGGGAGAAGCATGGATTTTAAACACGCGTTGAGTTGATCTGCTGGTCTCCCTCGTGGAATAACTGGTAATGTTTGACTAAAATCTACAGCGAGTAAAACGACATTACCTCCTATTTTTTTTTTTTACGATCTCTGAGATCTTGCTTTTTTCGGTTCAAGGCTTCATAAGCTCTTTTATGTTGTATGGTGTACTTATCCCAAACCATCATCTTTGAATGTTGCAAGACTTTCGCCTTGTATGTAGATCGGGGTAATTACATTCATTGCATTCCTAGTCTGAATCACAATCTGATTGTATGGGTGGTTACCTGGCACTGTAGGGTTGCCACCCGTCCTTTAAAATACGGAATGGTGCCGCGTTTGAGAATGAAATTGCGTGTCCCGTTTTGAATCAATACTGGACGGGATTTATCCCGTATTTTTTTTATAATTTTTTTTTTAAAGCAGCGTCTCATGCAAATCATCCCACACGCATTTTATGAAGATGCCTCCTTTCCTACTTTTGATTGGGTAATACTTGATGTCATCGTTAGTTTGATTGGTGTTTTTAACTGTCCAGTGAGGAGGGCGTGTCTTTTAAGTACAGTCTGCAAAGTGTTGGCACTGAGATGTGGCGTCAGCGCCATAGCTGAAGCCCCTAACGTTGCGGTCAGCAAGTCGGCTAACATCCGCCATGTGCCGTCTTTCAGTTGCGAGAAGCAGATCATAGAATGGTTGAAACTGTTGCCCCTAACGTTGCGCCACGGCGTGTGGTTCGTTTATACCTCGTGTCTTCTCATTTAAGTTTTATCTCGCGAATATGTTATTGCAATCCGCAGTGGGAGCGTTTCTATAAACTTAATTTAAACTTACGTTTTACACCGTGCTTTGTTTCCCTTATGAACATGCTTGTATGGTTAAGTCGCTCCGTTCTCAATTGTTTAATTAATTTTTTGCTGTTCGCTGTTTGCGGCTCTTCCTCCATTTCCCCCTACTTCGTTCTTTTCTCTCGCGAATATGTTATTGCAATCCTTAACGGGAGCGTTTCAATAAACTGATTGAAAATAGTTTTGCATTTACCTTTTTAGTAAAAGGCGAGCTTTTAAGCCTGAGAAATCACCCCGTAAATGCACACGTTTAATTGCACATGTGTTAATATGTATGGTTACACAGTATTAAAAGACAGTGAACAACGTCAGTTACCTTTGTTCCCGCGTTTGATAAAAGGTGAGCTTTTAAGCCTGAGAAATCACCCCGTAAATGCACACGTTTAATTGCACATGTGTTAATATGTATGCTTACACAGTATTAAAAGACAGTCAAAAATTAACGTCATTTACCTTCGTTCCCGCGTGTGACTCGTGCTGTAAATCTCTTCCTTGTTTTTAGCTCACGTGATTACGTAGGAGGCGTGATGACGCGATACGTGACTCCGCCTCCTCCATTACAGTGTATGGACAAAAAATATGTTCCAGTTATGACCATTACGCTTTGAATTTCGAAATGAAACCTGCCTAACTTTTGTAAGTAAGCTGTAAGGAATGAGCCTGCCAAATTTCAGCCTTCCACCTACACGGGAAGTTGGAGAATTAGTGATGAGTCAGTCAGTCAGTCAGTGAGTGAGTGAGTCAGTCAGTGAGGGCTTTGCCTTTTATTATTATAGATGGAGGAGGCGGAGTCACGTATCGCGTCATCACGCCTCCTACGTAATCACGTGAACTAAAAACAAGGAAGAGATTTACAGCACGAGTCAAACGCGGGAACGAAGGTAAATGACTTTAATTTTTGAGTGTCTTTTAATACTGTGTAAGCATACATATTAACACATGTGCAATTAAACGTGTGCATTTATGGGGTGATTGCTCAGGCTTAAAAGCTCGCCTTTTATTAAAAAAGTAAATGCAAACTGTTTTCATTCTGAAGGGCACAAACCACGTTGGATTTTGTAATGATAGTTGATTAGTAAGGTCTATTAAGGGATACTTACAGAATGATTAGTAATGCCTGTGAATGCCGATGCAAGTAGGAGAATGGGCGTGAACTAAAGAACGAATAGTAACATGTACAGTAAATGTCTCTAAAGTCTGTCTATTAAAAAGTTATTATATCTTTCAATCCTGTATATTGATTAAACTACGAACCTAACAAGATCACTACATGGTGTCAGAAGTGGCGGATTGGAAGAGGAATGTGAAGAAGAGGTTCAGCTTTTGAACGAGTCTCGTGTCTGTGAATAACCCGAAAACGTGGTCAGAAAGCGATAAGACGTTCTAGCAAAAGAGAAAAAAAAAATATGGAAGGATTACAGCCCCCACCAAATCTCCAGTTAAAGGGAAATGTAGCTGAAAATTGGAAAAGATTTAAACAGAGATTCGAGTTGTATCTTGCTGCGATTGAAGCAGATAGGAAAAGTGAAAAAATGAAAGCGTCTATGCTTCTACATGTAATTGGCGAAGAGGCGCTAGAGGTGTATAACAATTTTCAGTTTGAAGAAGATGGAGACAATATGAAATTGAACAAAATAGTTGAAAATCCCATCAGTAATAGGTGAAAATCCGCGATATAGAAAGACCATATAAATAAACATTTTTATAGTTTAAGCCTTAAAATACCCATCCCACACGCTTTAAACACATGTAAACTTATAAAACACACTTTGTTAACACATATGATATGTGGATGTCGGACTAGACAGCAACATCTCTCTATTATAAAACATTTTAAGTTCATGCAAGACAAGGCAGTGAGACAGGAAAACAGCTGCTGTACACGCAGAGCGACAAGCAGCACAAAGTCCACTTCTCCTTAGCGTGCATTCATTTATAAAGGTTTGCTGCAGATGACTTAACTGAAAATAAATGAATAGTTCCTATGTGTATAATACATATTTATCTATTTGACTTATGCCTTTATTCCAGCAACTTGCAACATCTGAGGTACAATTTGTTACATTACTTTTGTTTTTTGCAGCACAGGCAGGTGAAGTGACTTCCTCAGGGTCACACAGTGGTGTCAGTACCAGGATTTGAACTGACAAGCTCCGGGTTTGCTGAAATATTACTGAAGAAAGAAAAAAAATGAAAACGGGCAAATGGGGCTATGCATACAAATGTCCATCCATCCATTATCCAACCCGCTACATCCTAAATACAAGAGCCAATCCCTGCCAACACAGGGCACAAGGCAGGAAACAAACCCCGGGCAAGGTGCCAGCCCACCGCAGGGCGCACACACCCACACACACCCACACACCAGGGACAATTTAGAATCGCCAATGCACCTAACCTGCATGTCTTTGGACTGTGGGAGGAAACCGGAGTGCCCGGAGGAAACCCAGACAGACACGGGGAGAACATTCAAACTCCACGCAGGGAAGCGAACCCGGGTCTCCTAACTGGCACCTTTCACTGCGCCACCATGCCGCCCACATACAAACTTAAAAGGTTTAAATAAAACGGAAATATATACCTTTATTTTTACTTCCTTAACTTGTGGAGGATGTATCCTGTAGCAAAGCCCTAAGTTTTTTCAAGAAAGCCCCTTTCAGTCAATAAGCCTTAAAAACAGGTGTCAAGCTAAACTTGCAGCACCGCTATTCAATTACACTCGCCTAACGCCTCTCCTAAGGGGACATACTGTGGGATCTAGGCACCAGTCAAAGCACCAATCACAGGCCCGATTAGAAAGCGGGAAGCTATGATTTGTCGTCTCCCTCCCATGTAACAATCACAGCCCGTGTTACAACGCACTATGTATGTATGTGTATATGTATATATGTATATGTGTGTGTGTATATGTATGTGTATATATATGTTGATATGTGTATATATATATATATATATATATGTATATATATGTGGATGTGTATATGTATATATATATATATGTATATATGTATATAAATGTATATGTAGATCTATAAATATAATTCACAAAGTCGCCGCCAGAAGGGGAAGACACCCATGAAAGCACGCACACCAAAACAAGACACCCTTGAAAGCACGCAGGAAGGGGTGTGGATTCACTAAGCCGCCGACAAGTAGGAAGGAGCCATGCCCACCAACTCTATGACCATTGGATACGACGACAACTCGCAGAGCCACGCCCACCACCTTGGACGCGTGCCTCAGAAAAAACGGCGTCATTTATGTTCGTCTGTGCAACTGTACACATGGACCTCTGAGCCACGTTGACTTTTCATTAGTCAACCTCAGTGGAACCTTGGTTCACACAGAGGCAGCGCCAGAGAGAGACAGAGGCACATCCAGGGTGCCCAAGAGAGAGTGCCACGTACACACAGGCAGCGCGACAGGGAAACAGAGGGACACACACAGGCAGCGCGACTGAGAGAGCCGCGCAATCCTTTAAAACTGAGGTTAAAACACAATGAAGGAAGCAGTCTTTAAAAACCAATAAGCCCTGTGCCTCTTTTTCATTAGCGTCTCACCTGCTTCACCGCCCTGCAACAGTCGAGATGCTTTCTCAGCAGCTGACCTTCTCTGTGCCTGACTCCACTACTGTCAGTCGCCTGATTAAAAATGGTGAACTCCTGCAATGTTACTATCTTGGTTGGCTTTTAAATAAAGTTCGGATTTGTTAAAATGTTCCTTTTTTTCCCCCTGTGCTTAAAACTCATTTTAAAAAAAAGTGTTTATACAACTGCTACAATGTTACAGAGAGAGAGAGGGCTCCTGTGCTTCTGAGAGACAGAGGGGGAGGGGGCTCGCGTGCTGCTAAGAGAGAGAGAGAGAGGGGGGGGGGGCTGGGGAGGCTCGCCGTGCTGCTGAGAGAGAGAGGGGGGGCTGGGAAGGCTCGTGCTGCTGAGAGAGAGAGAGGGGGGGCTGGGGAGGCTCGCTGTGCTGCTGAGAGACAGAGAGGGGGGGGCTGGGGAGGCTCACGTGCTGCTGAGAGAGAGAGGGGGGGGGCTGGGGAGGCTCGCCGTGCTGCTGAGAGAGAGAGAGAGTGAAGGGGGGGGGGGTGGCTGGGGAGGGTGGGTGTTTGTGTCAGTGTTATTTAATGTTTTTACTATTACACTGTGCATTCTATGGTGTAATAATTAACTATATTTGTGCTTAAAAATCTTTAAAAAATATATTTACATACAGTTCGTACGGTCTGGAATGGATTAATTGTATTTACATACAATACTATGGGGGAAATTGCTTCAGTTCACGACCAAATCGGTTTACGACCAGAGGTTTGGAACGAATTATGATCGTGAACCGAGGTTCCACTGTATATTGAGTCTAGAAAACATGATCAGCAAGTCTTTGATAGGCTGCAACAAAATGATGAAAGAACGGGCACATTTTTTTCTCACAAGCTGGGTGGGTGGGTGTTAGTTAGTTAATTAGTTACTCGAAGGATTTCAAGATTTAATATGCACAAGCGGTAACACTGCAAAAGCAGCCCAAACCAGAAAAGACGGCTGGCAAAAAGTGGCTGACAAATTAAACGCGTGTGCATTGTACTTACTGAAAGCGGCGTTACGGATTTTGCAAATGTTCATTTTTTCCCTCTGCTTAAAAAACATTAAAAAAGCGCGTGATTATGCGGCATATACTACGCCGCGGGTTGGTATGCAGCGTGTAAAACAGTTTGTTTGTCGCGGATAATTTGCCTTTTACTTTAACACGAAGACAATTTCCTGTTAGATTTGCCTTTGCGATGTCAATTGATAAGGCACAGGGCCAAACTTTCAAAAAGATGTGCATGTATCTGCCAAAACCAGTTTTCAGTCACGGACAGTTGTATGTTGCTGTCTCCAGAGTTCCATCTTTTCATTCACTTACTGGTATGCCTGCAGGAACACGTGCAGCGAGCGAGCGAGAGAGAGCGAGCGACACACACACGCATACAGGTGCGCGAGAGAGAGACCGCTGAACGCATAACAATAATAATACTTCATTACATTGATATACTGGTGTTTTCAGTATTCAAAGCGCTATCCACACAGGGAGAAACTGGGAAGCGAACCCAAAATCTTCCACAGTCTCCTTACTGCAAAACAGCAGCACTACCATTGCACTACAAGGCAGTTAAAGAATGCACCGGCCTCGATTTTGTTTTCATTTCTGTTTACAGCGATCGGATCGTAGCGTGCATTGTTGCAATGTTACTTTTCTTGGTGGCTTATTACATTATGGATGTTTCACATGTTAATTTTTTTCCCTGTGCTTAAAAGACATTAAAAAAGTGTTTCTCAACTGTGACTCCGGAACAACTCAGTACGCAAGCTATATTAAGCGTCAACAACGAAGACTCGCTACACCTTAATGAACAAGTGCTGAAACTTATCCCTACCGATGAAGTAACTTTCACCAGCGTGGCCTCCATCGTCACAGACAATCCCGCTTTCAGTCACGGACAATTGTATGTTGCTCTCTCCAGAGGTCCATCTTTTCATTCACTCACAGTGGTATCCACAAACCCACCCCATTTGGACAACTGTGTCGTTCAGCAAGTGTTCACCCATCAATACATAATTATGCGCCGTATGTTATGCCGCGGGTTGGCTAGTATGTATATATATGTATATATGTATATGTATATATATGTTTACATAACCTCTTTAACACACTACTTCTCTGCTGCGAAGCGCGGGTATTTTGCTAGTTTTTTTATATAATCGATACATATTCAATAATAAATATTGTATATTAATAATTGAATATTAAATATTGAATATAATATATACTACATAATAATATATAATATGATAATATATAACATTTATTAATCATATAATATGTTCAGTATTGCTGGCCGCCCTATTTCCTTCCAGTGTTGGTCTACAGAAATGATGCATTCAGTGATGTTTGTGGGTACTTAGGGCTCCTTTTATTCCAAGGCGGTACTCCGAATTCTCAGTTTATTACTCTTTTTTCTATTGTTACCAACAACTAAAGTCAGTTTTCAAAACATGCATCTGTTTGTCCTCTCAAATTATTTCGCATCCTTTTTACATTTTGTTTCTACAACCGGGTTTCAATCCAAACCAGTCTCTGAGCTGTGCAGGTATATTTGTGATGTAGGTGTTGTGATCTGGACACAGATATGGTAAAAAGGGGATGAAGCCTCCAAAAGACCCAGAAAATCACACCAGAAGCTTCACTGACCAGCCCAAAAGAGGCTCTCTTTAAATCAGCCAGGCCCAAAATGCAACTTGCAGGCTTCAGAAAGAGCAGGCCCGAAAATGGGGAATTGGCTTTAAAAGTTCAAAATACAAACACAGTCCCACAATATATTAAAATGCCTCATAAGAGGTAAAGAATCATTAAAACTCCAGCTTGTTACCAAAAGGCAATAGAGATTCTTTTTAAATTAATAATTCATTGAAGGAAAGCGAAAAACAAGGGAAAAAGGCAAATCCCAGACATAAGCAAAGAAAATGCAAAAAACAGTAAATTCAAAGAAATTATAATAATCTCCCATACAAAAACTCAGTGCTTCTGTGATATAGCGGGTCCACAACTCATGTTATAAAGGCCATTTTTAAAATAAATAATTAGCGGCTTAGCGAGGGGATGTGGTGGTGTGTGGCTGAAGTGGTTCCTGGGATGATTTGTGATCCAGGTGGTCCTTGCTTAAGTGCACAGGTGAGGAGTCGTCCACGTCCGTAATTGTTCCCGGGAGCCGCTGATTGCCACAAGTGAATCGTGTCCCCATTATAAAGAGAAGCACGAGGCGGTGGGGGTGGGGGAAGGAAGGAAAAAGAAACGGAGGTTGCAGGAAGCAGCGTGGAGAGAGAGCCGGTGCGAGCGAGCGAAGGCTTGCAGGCAGGCTTGCAGGAAGGCTTGCAGTGAGCCCAAGCAGGGGTGTTTGGGCAACACCTAGGGCAGTTGGTAGTGGTCGCTTCCGCTGAGAATTTAGTAGAGAGTGGGAGTGACCGGAAGAAGGATGGCTGACCACGTAAGGCTGAGAAGGTAGCGGGAGTCGGGAGGCTTGGAAGGAGAAGCCCCAACGTGAGCGTCTTGGCCATTGGGTTGAAAGCCAAGTCTCGATCTAGAGAGTGTTAGCCCGAAGCCAGGGATCGGGAAGCCTCCAGATCAGTTGTATGGGAAGGTCAGCTGCTGGTAGGGTGACTCTCCTGTTGCTGGGCCCAGATGGGAGAAGCAGGGGAGCCGCCAGGTAAAGAAGACACCGGGCTTTGTGTTTTTAAAGGACTGCTTCCAGCATTGTTTTCAAAGATTTATTTATTGTTTTAACCTCCACTTCACTTCTGTTTTAATGGATTATTTATTTATTGAAGATTTGGAAGACACTGCACTTTATTTATTTGAACCCCTGGTTTTGACTTTTGCTGTTTTTTTTAATAAAAGCACTTGACACTTTTGCACCATCCCTTTATTCCATTGTTATGCCTCACTGCCAAGCTCATCGGTGACATTACCGACGGTGACGGGTTCAGGGCTCCCAGAAGCAAAAAGGGAGCATGGAGCAGAACCTGCATCATCACAGCTTCACAGTTGAGCTTCTCCTTCTTGACTGAAGCCAAAAGGAGGACCTAGCAGCAGTAACATCAGGGTGGCCCAACCTGCTGGTGTTCTACCAACAACATACAGAAAAAGGACAGAACACAAACAACAAATAAGAAACACTTCTAACAGAAATACCATAAAACTGGAGTTAAAGTCTTCTAATTGCTACCTTTGATATTTCTTTTATACAATAAATGAGTTCTTTAATTAATATTAATAGCAAGATAGGGAAAATAGATTAGTTGCCTTTGTCCTTTCATAGGATAATGTTAACATTGATTTTTAGTTACAGACCCTCCACCACTAACATACATTCAAAAATGCCATTTTTACATTACTTGAATAAAAATCTACAGTGTATGAAAACTACTGAACTACCATAAGCCTTATTAGGCTGCATATTTAACTACATGACAGTATAAAATGCTTTTAAAAAGCATGTATTAATGTAATGTAGTCTACTAACATTACAAATTGATTTCTATTATCACTTATTTTTGATTACAATTCATTGTTACAAGAATACTCAATTAGCAAAAATGTGATAACTGACTCCTGAATGAAGTGACTAAAAATGTGAAATGCTCAGACTTTCATATCAGTTAACATAGTCCTTGAACGCATCTGAATGTTACATCATGTACACATTTTCAACTTGTTTCATAGTTCATATTTTCTGATCCTTTCCCCCCTGCCACATCTTTGTCACCTTCCCTTTCCACCTCTCTTTTGTTCGCTTTGCATACTACTATTTCCTGTTCTCCACAATTTTTCTACCTCTGAAGAACCAGCAGCAATGTTTAACACACATATTGAAAAAAATATTTTAGGTTTAATCTTTTCAGAAATTTCAGTTGGTTACATTAATATCTCCTCTCCATATAGGATATCACCTGTTGAAAAAGGAGTTGGACTCATTAAGAACCATTTATTTTGCTTTATTTGGGATGTGTAAGATGGTGTGGTGTCAGCATGATGCTTTCTTAGATGACTCTCTCTCAGTTTTGCCAAGTATGCCCCCCCCCCTTATTTTGAGAATAATTCAGAACACAATCATTTTAAGCATCTATTACATTGCACTATATTTTCCACTAGTGAAAATGTAAGTCTATCTTGCAGCAAAAAATTTTAAGCAGTCTTCTTCATCTTTCAGCTGCTCCCATTAGGGGTTGCCACAACGTATCATCTTCTTCCATATCTTTCTGTCCTCTGCATTTTGTTCTGTTATACTCATCACCTGCATGTCCTCTCTCACCACATCCATAAACCTTCTCTTAGAACTTCCTATTTTCCTCTTACCTGCCAGCTCTATCCTTAACAATCTTCTCCCGATATACTCAGCATCTCTCCTCTGCACATGTCCAAACCAATGCAATCTCGCCTCTCTGACTTTGTCTCCCAACCATTCAACTTGAGCTGACCCTCTAATGTACTAATTTCTAATCCTATCCATCCTCGTCACACCCAATGCAAATTATAATCTTTAACTCTGCCACCTCCAGTTCTGTCTCCTGCTTTCTGGTCAGTGCCACCGTCTCCAACCCATATAACATAGCTGGTCTCACTACCATCCTGTAGACCTTCCCTTTCACTCTTGCTGATATCCGTCTGTCACAAATTACTCCTGAACTCTTCTGCACCCATTACACCCTGCCTGCACTCTCTTTTTCACCTCTCTGCCACAATCCCCATTACTCTGTACTGTTGATCCCAAGTATTTAAACTCATCCACCTTCAGCAACTCTACTCCCTGCATCCTCATCATTCCACTGACCTCCCTCTCATTTACACACATGTATTCTGTCTTGTTTCTACTGACCTTCATTCCTCTCCTCTATAGAGCATATCTCCACCTCTCCAGGGTCTCCTCAACCTGCTCCCTACTATAGCCACAGGTCACAATGTCATCAGCAAACATCATAGTCCTTTGCTTGTATTATGAACCTCATACAAGAATATACATTGTGGAAGCTAGAGGCGCTGTTGCCCCGTTGAACCCACCAGACAGACGTCCAGGACACACGTTAAAAGCACCAAGAAGATTCTTTAATAATAATTCTTCAATAAAATGCACAAAGCACCACACACTCCACAATTCTTAAATCAATAATCAATAATACAAATCAATCCTCCACACCCAGCAGCTCCATCACAATCCCACCCAACTCCGGCTCTCCTGCTGGGGTTTCCCACAATCCTTTCAAAGTCCATGACCCGGAAGTATTCCTTTTCCGGGTCAAATGCCTTCTTCAGATATCCCGGAAGTACTGCAGGTTTCCGTCCTTGTGATTCTGAAGTACTTCCGGGTTAGCGTCACAGTAATATTCCCCGGATTCTTGTTGAGCTCCCCCTGGCGGCACCCACGTTACCCAACAGGGCTGAAGAAGCGGACTCCATGTCCTGTGCTGCCCTGCAGGAATTCGGGGAACCATTTCCGTCCAAGGAAGCTGCCATCTAGCGTCCTGGGGGATGTATTTCCCTGAACAGGCTGGTTTCTTCAGTTGAGGGACGTCCCAGCCGGACTGAAATGCCAGCCGTCCATCACAACATATTGCCCCCAGAATTTTGACCTGTATTTTCAAACAAGTAATAATATATATTTCTATTTCCTAGCACACGTCTTAATTATTTATTTGAAAATTATTACTGTATTATATTAATTCTTGAGATTCCAAATTGCATACACCACTGCTTTTCCTTAATACCTGTTGTGGTGTGAATTTTGTACTGTATATAAGTTGATAAATATTTTATATGTTTTTTTTTTGTAACTCAGACATTAGTGTTATATCATTGATAAGAACATCAATGGTTTGATGGTTAAGAACCCCGTCCCCCCTTTTAAGACTGAGTCTTTGTAATTTTAAGACATGGTTGGGGGAAGTGCCTAAAACCAGTTTGGCAAGTGATTCAAGGGCTTTCTCAATTAACACTGCATAGAGGCCAATTACCCGGCTGGCAAGCTTTATCTTAACAAATGGTATTGGGGGCAGATGTGAAAACATTGTGTCGCACCAGAATTCTGTTGGTACCACGACACCCTATTGGCTGTAGGGTTTGAACAGAGGGTCTATAAATTTGATTGCTTTACCCCTCCCTCTCTCTTACACCATCTGATGAAGGAGCATCTCACACACCATGAACTGAAAAGGACAACACAATAAAGAGCACTACTCGGCAGCCATATTGAGACAAGCATGGGGTCTGTTCTGAAGAAAGCTGACCAAGAATGATGCCTTAACTAAGAGACATTTTTACGTAACAAACAAGTCTGTGTGCTGCCTGAAACTACATATCATCATTTATCATGTAGTATGGTTGCCAATATTTACTTGTACTTTGCTTATTGTTATTATTTATGAATATTATCAATAATACATTATTTAAAGTATAACTTAACTCCTGCTTGTCTTTTACCACACCTAATTGCCTGAGGTTATAAATGTAGAAGGGAATGTGGGGAGAAGTTATACACTACAATACCTTATAAACAGTGGTAAGTCTGTGAGATTTGAGGCATTCTGACAAAGGCTACACATTAATAATACGAAAGGAGAAAGTAGTGTAATATAGAACTATACCAAGATAAAACAATACCACACTAGATACCTGCCAGGTTATACTCCAAATAAGTAGAAAGAAGAAATCACATAGCACATCTACAATTACCAGATGGTACAGAACTGTATCTAGCTCTGTGCTGATGGTTCAACTGAGTGAGGGTTATATTTTACATTTATATTTGTGTGGGTGTGGGTGTGGGCATGTTGTGATGGCCCATCCCATGTTAGTTCCTGCCTTGTGTCAGATATACTGCCTGGAGAATTGGAATAGGCAAGATTAGTAAATGAATGAATGAATGTGTACAGGGGCTCAGTAAATGAATGAATCAACACTGAATTGTGCACAGTACCTCCAAAGCAGAGAGCCTACTAATCGTAAACTCAAGATTATTAAAAATGTCCCCAATTGTAATTGATCCAGAGAAACCAGAAAATGGTTGAAGAAATGGTTGAACTGACATGAAGTTGTTGCTATTTGTATGGTATAATCTGAAGTTTGCAACATTTTTCATTTGTTAATTTTGGAAAAAGGATTGTTAATTTCTTAACTAATAGATTAATTGATTGTGCGCCATGTCATGGTTAGTTTTGTTTTAACTGCAATATTGTTCTCTGTGATGTCATTCTCTTCCCATTAAACTAATTAAAATATAACTGACTTTAACTCAATTTGTATATTTTATTGTTTGATATTATTTAATTACAAATGCAGATGAACAAAGCTGTGAATTTAATTTCAGCTGTGAACAAGTCTTAATGTTTTATATGATAGGTCATTTCTGGTGTTTGTCATGCTTACTTTAACTTGTACATTTAGTCAGTCAGTCAGTCAGTCATTATCCAACCCGCTATATCCTAACACAGGGTCACGGGGGTCTGCTGGAGCCAATCCCGGCCAACACAGGGAGCAAAGCAAGAACAAATCCCCGGGCAGGGCACACGCACGCACACACCCACACACCAAGAACACACTTGGGACAATTTAGGATCACCAATGCACCTAACTTGCGTGTCTTTGGACTGTGGGAGGAAACTGGAGCACCCAGAGGAAACCCAAGCAGACATGGCGAGAACATACAAACTCCATGCAGGGAGGTCTCCTTATTGCGAGGCAGCAGCACTACCACTGCGCCACCGTGCCGCTCCCTTGTGCATTCAATGTCAATTTAAAAGGATAATAGTTGAAATCAGAAAGGACAATATCAAATATCAAAAAACTTGGATATTTCTATAAAAAACATTGATGCATTCATTGAACGTTTGTATCAAAAAATTTTAGATTCATAAGAATATTCAGTTTATGTTCTATGCATCTAGATAACACTCATTTTTTGCAATTCATGTAAGATGCTCCGTTATCTTCATGTAACATAACTTGCCAACCGTAACTCAATATAAGTGTCAGAGTGGAACATTTTGGTGTCAGAGGAGAACATTTTCGTACACTGGGTGGTTTTCTTTTTTTTCTTAGGCAAAGAAACTTGTAAATATTAAATATAAAAGCCGGTAGATGAACCGGCAATAGGCACCCATTGTTTATAAGTGGAAAGGCAAATTTCCTGAGAAGTTGTGTTACACGTTATTGTTGCTGGCTCTCTACAGGATATAGATATTTAGGTGCTTTGATTCTGTTGTTTAAACAATGAAAATAAGGTTACTGTTGATGTCTGCCTACAGGACATAGATATTTACCTGCTTTGATTCTGTTGCTTACGCAATGAAAATATGTTTATCAAAGTAAATTGGTATGTACCACTGTTTGATAAAAATGTCATGCTAATCTAGGCAGGGACTGAAACAGACATATACTTCTGGGCAGTGCGTGGTGTGGAGATGGCATAGAAAGAGGGTTAGTCCACTGAGAACGCTGCCAAGACCATTCACATATTGCACAGGGGCTTGCAGGCAGACAAGGGTACGTAGCCGGTTAGATGCGAGGCATATGGATGGCAACATGTACCTCCAGGGAAGAAGAGACAGTTCTATTAGAGAGATGCCGGTTGTGGGTCCAGCAAGAGATGGAAGACTCATGAAACGACCAGGTGAAGCTGGCAGATGACAAGCAAGGCATGCATAGGTCGCCATAGCAACCCAAGAAGCCTAGAGGTGAGGTATCCTCAACTTTTATGTTTTTAACAGCCTTTTAGAGTGGACTGTGTGCTTTTCCTTTTTAAAAAAAGTTTTTCGTTCCTGATATTTTTAGATTCTTATGTTCTTTTATCTTCTTGGTGTACTTTATACAGTATTTTCTTGTATATTATAAGTTACTGTTGCTTTCTTGAAATGGTTGCCATGTCTTTCATTGTCTGTTTACTCACCGCCCAATTTAAAGAAATCTGTATGCTATTATCCTTCAAGAGTTCCCAGTCTCTAGTGGCATAGTTGGATATTTTAACTGTGTCTAGGTTATACCTGCAAGTGTGATTAGACCTCGTCACATAAGTATTTCAGTTCCAAAGGGTGGGGATAGTAATGATAGAGGTAAAAGTTTCACAATAAGACGAAAGAAAATAAATGACCACATTAAAAGGAATGAAAACTGTGAATGTAGTCATTTTTATGCCTTTTTAAAACAATTTAATTAATCAACATATTAAATAAGCATAATTATATCAAAATAGGCACATTACTTTAGAAACAATGTCACTGTTCTGAGACAGAAAGAAATGAAGCATTTTTAATGAGACTGCATCAGGAGATACAACAATGCCTGAAGACATGCAAAGTTAATAACCAGGATGTCTAAAGTGATCTGTCATCAAATCAAACCAAAAAGACAGAAATCAAATCAATGGAAAAACAACCCTTAGTCATAACCAGAAGAACAATAAACTTAATTCACACGCCACTAAATGTTTTTATCGAGAATCTGGATAACCAAAACATCATGACATCCGTTAGTCCTGCATAGCAATGTGACGGGTGCAGACTCAACACAAATTTGTGACACCCATGGAAAACAAAATGGTGTTGTTAAAATATTTTCATGCCTTTCCACATCTTTCAGGAAAATGGTTTGCTAACAACTGTACTCAAAATAATATTTAACAGCTGTCAAAACCCTTAGATTTATCAAAACTGTGGAACCTCTGCATGATAACCACTTTCTTCCATCCTCTCAAACGTACACAGTTTTTAATGTTTGGAAAACATACTGGATTAAATTACTTACAGATCTATACAAAGATAATGTCTTTGCATCCTACAAACAATTATACTCCAAATTTAATTTTCCATCAACACAATTCTTTCACTACCTCGGAATTAGAAACTTTTCTTAACAAAATCTGCCCAATTTCCTCACCTCCCATACTTCTATTCTGGAAGAAATATTGATCAGTCTTGAGGACTCAGACAGCATTTTTATAATATAAAAACATTTTAAAGTCCCTCCCTTTCAGAGATCCCAGAGTACAGTGGGAAAAGGATCTTTTACTCAACATTTCAGAAAAGGAGTGGAAGGCATTCACGCACAAAATTCACTCAAGCTCCATATGCATAAAGCATACAATCATTCAACTTTAAAATCTTTTATTGAGCACATCTGTCTCGTTTAAAATGGTCCAAAATGTTTCCAGGGCAAGATCGAATCTGCGAACATTGCAATCAAGTTCCAGCCTCATTGGGCCATATGTTTTGGGTGTGCACCAAATTAACATCACTCCTTATCCATTAACAGCTGTGTTTGGTGTACTCTCAGATGAGTTTAAAGTGGAAAAGGACAAACAAACTGTAATTGCCTTTACTTCACTATTGGCACATAGACTTATCTTGCTCAACTGGAAGAATCCTAACTCACCTCTTTTAAGTCAGTGGATAACTCATGTTATATATTATCTAAAATTGGAAAAATTCAAATTCTCACTTGGAGGATCTGTGCAAAACATTTTTAAAACCTGTCATGATCTAATCAATAACATTTTAGAATAAGCATTTAAATTTGGGAAATTATTTTCTTCCCTTTTTATTTTTATTTCCTACTCTTAAAGTTTTATTCTGTCTGCACCAGGAGTGCCCCGCAGTCTAATGAAGAATTCCACAATGATTCTGGAAAAAGATGAATCAGTACTTACCAAGAACAAGGAATGTGTACTTTCTCTTAAACTGAAAGCCACCCAGCCGGTAAGTGGTTGCGCAGTAATATTCCCCGCTATGTTTTGCCAGAAAGTTTTGAAAAACAAGTTTTCCCGATGGCATAATGTTCACTGAGTCTGATGCTAAGTAAAAGAGAGTTTGATTAGCTGCTACTAGACACAATGAATAGACAGGACACTATGATGCAAATTCACAGATCTGCTACCTGTTACTTTTTGCCCATTAGCTGTAGTCCACTGGTATATAGCATACTCCAAGGGTGAGTCCTGGATGGCTCTGGACCTGCAGAGTAGAGTCTGTCCCTTGCTTCTGATACTCACAAGCACCTGAACTATAAAGAAAGTAGATACATTTATATGTGCTACTTTTTACTTGGAACAATTAAATGATCAACTTTTACTGTAGACTACCTACGAAAAAGTTGAAGCAAATAATGATGGACAAAATTTTGACTATAAAGAGTATTAAAACAAAAATACCAAAAATACACTTATAGAAAAAACATACTAATGCACTATATAAAACATGGTCTACACTTAGCAATGTATTCAATATAACAGCAACAGACTAAGAAAATAAAATAAGTAATGAATAAGAATATATGAATTGACTATCCATCCATCCATCCATTTTCCAACCCGCTGAATCCGAACACAGGGTCATGGGGGCCTGCTGGAGCCAATCCCAGCCAACACAGGGCACAAGGCAGGAACCAATCCCGGGCAGGGTGCCAACCCACCGGACACACACAAACACACCCACACACCAAGCCCAATTCAGAATCGCCAATCCACCTAACCTGCATGTCTTTGGACTGTGGGAGGAAACCGGAGCACCCGGAGGAAACCCACGCAGACACAGGGAGAACATGCAAACTCCACGCAGGGAGGACCCGGGAAGCGAACCCAGGTCTCCTAACTGCAAGGCAGCAGCGCTACCACTGTGCCACTGTGCCGCCCCATGAATAGGCTAGAAAATATGAAATATGGTCAAAACAAAATCAGGCAGGGTTGGTTTGGACAGAGCTTTAGAAAGCAGGAATGTCATTGCATAGAGACAGACAAGATTTGGGATTTTCTGGAACTGATAATATAATGATAAAGATTACAATACAATGGACAAAGAACTCTTAGAATTAAAGCTACAAGGAAAGAAATAACAATGAACGGTAAATAACTTCAGTACAAAAAATGAAACATAACAATATTCTTTTGTTAAAAACACAGAAAGATGAATGTTCTGTTTAAACAAGTGCCTTTTTTATATTTTGCTTCCCTTTTGTGTCACAAAGTCCATCAATACGTTCATGCACTTCTTCATCAAAGTATACTTGCTAATCCATTTCACAAAAAACAAACATAGCAGACAATTAAATACATCCAAAAATATAAAGTAAGGGTTGAAAATAGCACAGACAGAGATAATGCTTTGAGTACAAACTTGTCATCTATAAAACAATGTAAGCTGAAATCAGTTGGTGACAAGACTTTACAACAGCCTCAATAATTCTTCAGAGATTGGCAATGAAACAAAAAATTCAGATGGAACCTAGGTTTTATTACATTAACATATGCAATACAGAAAACAGAGGTATCAGGATGAAGCTCATACTGCTACTGGAAATGTAGAATTAGTGTTTGAAAACAGTGGATTCCAATAAATAATAACAGACTGAAAGAACAGCATAGAATATTAACAAAGAATTTACTTTATTGTGTCTCTGCGGTTATATATGTGCATTATCTACATTTCCTACTTCAGACTGGGGGTGCCATGTAAGGACAAAATGGAAAGGCTAAGCCTGAACTGGAATACCAAAGTCAGGTCTGCCAGTGCTACCGTGCTAGTTACACATTCAAGAACTTTGCTACAGGACTGGTGCAACTAGAGGCTCACAGAATGCAGTTTTTTCCAGTAAGTATCTAAGAGATTTCACTTTATTTAATATTACTTTTACCTGCCATTTGTGATATGCATCATCTTTTGTGAGTGATTACTTTTATTAGAATTATAGAAACTGCTTTACATGATGCCTCAAGAAAGACTCCTACATAAACCTGCAAAGAGTGAAAATTGAGAGCATACTGGCTCAATGTAAGAAAGGTAAAGATGTAAGATTAAACAAAAAAGTGCTGTCTTCCTAGGTAGTATGAAACAACTTGTTCCCTTTCAGATGGCAGTATAAATGCTCCACAGAATCACACCCCTGCAAACACCAGAGGATTTACCTTTTTATTATTTGCATGAAAATATATCTTCAGATAGCAAAACATTGACATATAAGTGAGATATAATTTACTGGGATTTGTCTGATGCACTTTCTTTTGTAAATTTGAAACTATTATACGAGTCATTTGCTCATCTCCATATATGTAAAAACATTTTATTTATACCTTAAATATCTTCTTATTTTTTGTCTGAACTTGTTAGTAGTTTAAAGTTGTGTTTTAGGTCTGAATATACAGTCAGGCCCATGAGTATTTGAACAGTGACATAAGTTTCATAATTTTGGTTCTGTACGCCGCCACAATGGATTTGAAATAAAGCAATCATTATGTGATTAAAGTGTAGACATTCAGCTTTAATTTAAGGGGTTTACCAAAAATATCATATGAGACATTTAGGTATACAATACAATACAGTTTATTTTTATATAGCCCAAAATCACACAGGAAGTGCCGCAATGGGTTTTAACAGGCCCTGCCTCTTGACAGCCCCCCAGCCTTGACTCTCTAAGAAGACAAGGAAAAACTCCCAAAAAAACCTAGTAGGGAAAAATGGAAGAAACCTTGGGAAAGGCAGTTCAAAGAGAGACCCCTTTCCAGGTAGGTTGGGCGTGCACTGGGTATCAAAAGAAGGGGGTCAATACAATACAATACACAGAACAGAACAAATCCTCAATAAAAAATAAAAAATACATTTTTTTTAGAAGTATGGAGCAGAATTTAACAGTAGATGATATCACATAATAAGATTTGGATAATTTTAGACTCCTGGAGACATCATCCATCAAGCTGCCTCCCGCATTTGGCCATTCCACGGCTGAAACAGTGTTGGGCCAGCCAATCCAATGAAAGGACCCCTCTTTCTCACGATACCTGCAATCCCCCATCAGGGATGACTTTACCTTAGGCAGGCAAAACAACTTGGTAGGTGGGCCATGGCACCAAGTGCCACATTTGAGTACCGAGAAGAGAAACAGAAGAGGTGAGGGTTAGTATCCAATTCTAACTATCATGTTTCTTATGTTTTACTGCTAATGACTAACAACAGAGATGCAGTATGTACAGTTAATCAGCAGCTCTAGTCAGGATATGCTAAACTGAAGTAGTGAGTCTTCAGCCGGCATTTAAAAGCTGAGACCGAAGAGGCATCTCTTATAGTAGCAGGCAGACTGTGCCACAGTTTAGGGGCCCTGTAACTAAAAGCTCGACCTCCCATTGTTATTTTATTAATCCTTGGAACCATAAGCAGACCAGCATCTTGAGATCTTAATGTGCGCTCTGGGTTGTAAGTCATGATAAGTTCAGACAAGTAAGCCGGACCTCGACCATTTAATGCTTTATATGTTAAAAGAAGGATTTTGAAATCTGCCCTAAACTTAACCGGGAGCCAGTGTAAGGATTTAAGAACTGGAGTTATGTGTTCGTATTTTCTTGTTCTTGTAATAATTCTTGCAGCCGTATTTTGTGTTAACTGGAGGCTGTATAAAGAACAGTTTGAACATCCAGTGAACACCGCATTGCAGTAGTCAATCCTACTAGAGATAAATGCATGAATTAATTTCTCAGAATCCTGTTTATTTAGAAAGCGCCTTAATTTCCTAACATTTTTAAGATGGAAGAAGCATGTTTTGGACAACTTTGTAATATGTGTTTTAAATGACATGCTAGAGTCTAAGATAACTCCTAGATTGCGGGCTGATTCAGTAAAATTAATTGGGATTCCAACTGAGTTAAATGATGACAAAATATTGTTATGATCAGGGTCATTCCCTCCAACAATTAACATCTCTGTTTTATCTGTATTTAAAGACAGGTAGTTCTCATTCATCCACTCCTTTAATTCGCTAACACAACTAATTAAAGACAACATCGGAGAAACTTCATCTGATTTAAATGAAAGGTATAACTGGGTGTCATATGCATACGAGTGAAAATCAACATTATGTTTCCTAATGATAGATCCCAGTGGAAGCATGTAAAGTGAAAACAGTAAAGGTCCCAGTACTGAGCCCTGCGGGACACCATACTGAACTTCTGTGTATAATGATGGAGTACTGTCAGCACATTTCTGTACATATTGGAATCGATTTGATAAATAAGAACTAAACCAAGCGAGCACGGTGCCTGTAAGCCCAACATCATTTTCTAGCCTGTGTAGTAAAATAGAGTGGTCGATGGTGTCAAATGCTGCACTTAAGTCCAACAACATAATTACAGTGGAGTTTCCTTCATCAGAGGATATCAGAATGTCATTTACAACCCACGTTAGTGCCGTTTCTGTACTATGACCAGTGCGAAAACCAGACTGGAATTTCTCAAATAAATTGTAATGCGTAAGGTGTGACTGAAGCTGATTGGTGACTACTTTTTCTAGTATTTTAGAGAGAAATGGTAGATTTGAAATAGGCCTATAATTATTTAGTATGTGTGGGTCTAGGTCTGACTTTTTAAGTAATGGTTTAATGACTGACACTTTAAGTGTATCAGGTACTGTGCCATGCAATAATGAACTACTAATAATGTTTAGAATAGGCGCTGCAAGAACATTCATTGCACTTTTTACTAGTTTTGTTGGCACTGGATCTAGAGAACAAGTAGTGGGCTTCATTTTAGAAATTAAAGTTAAGACTTCCTGCTCAGTTACAGGATTAAAATTACTAAAGTGCTGAATGCAATGTGAGACAGGGTCTGCTAAGCTAGTATTTGGTTTGTAGTGTGATGCAGAGATCTGGGATCTTATATTTTTAATTTTCTCATTGAAGAAGTTCATAAAGTCTGAACTGCTAATATCTGTTGTTATTTTGCACTGTTGATATGAATTTCCATTTGTTAATTTAGCCACTGTTCTAAACAGTACCCTAGGATTTTTATTATTGTTATCTATTAATGTAGAATAGTATTCTGAGTGAGCTTTAAAGAGGGCTTTTTTATATTTATTAATACTCTCTGTCCATGCAATTTGAAAGATATGTAGCTTTGTTGTTCTCCATCTGTTCTCCAGTTTTTGACACTCTAATTTAAGAGCTCGAGTGTTTTCATTAAACCAGGGAGAGTTTCTATGTGCTTTGATCACTTTTGTTTTAAGGGGAGCCACTGTGTCCAGAGCATCTCTCAAGGTCACATTATAATGTGATGTTAGCTGATCTAAATTGTTTTCCACAATTACACTTGACTTACTCAAAGTATCTATAAATTTTGAAGCAGAATTACAATCTAGATGTTGCACTGTCTTTGTTTTAATCTGGGAGTGTGTTGACAAGGGCAGGACTAAATCAAATGTAATTAAGTAATGATCGGAAATAACTTCATTTAATGGAGTGATATTTAAATTTTGAATTTCAACTTTGTAAGTTATAATTAAATCAAATGTGTGGTTATGATTATGAGTTGGACCTTTGACAATCTGACAAAAACCTACTGAATTTAACAAATAAGTAAAACATTTGCTAAAAGTGTCAGTTTCCACGTCAATGTGTACATTAAAATCCCCCATCAGTACTACGTGATCATAATTTATAGCCAAATCAGATAGAAGGTTGCTAAATTCAGTCATGAACAATGAATACGGCCCTGGTGGTCTGTAGACTAGCACTATAATTGTGTTGGAATCTGTTTTAATATTTAAAATGAATGCCTCAAAGGATGTAAAGTTGCCTAAATTTTTAGAAGTGATTTGCATTTTGTTATAATGAATTATTCCAAGGCCTCCTCCTCGACCAAAATCTCTAGACTTATGAAGGAACGAGTAGCAATCTGGTGACGCCTCAGCTAGGGGGACAGTGTCACATTTACTAAGCCAGGTTTCAGTGAGAAGACACAGATCAGATTTTGTACTTAATATAATATCATTTACCAAAACAGCTTTAGTGCCAAGATGGTGAATGTTCAATAAGCAGCATTTAAAACTGCATGGTTCTTTCTGAACTGCTGATATATTTTTTGTTTTAATTTGAAGTAAATTTCTATTACAGATGCCCCTGGTGACAATCATTTTTCTTTATAGTCCCCTCAGTTTACAGAGGATCAAAATTATATGGACATTTGACTGACAAGCTGTACCATAGCCAGGTGGAGTAGTTCCCTCATTATTTCATTTACTATTAGGCAGGTAAAGGCTGCAATTGATTCCAAGTGTGGAATTTGCATTTGGAAGCTGTAACTGTGAACTCTCATCATGAGATTCAAAATGCAGTCCATGCAAGTAAAATCAGTCCATCATTGCGCTGGGAAAACAAAACAAACCCTATAGAGAGATAGCAGAAATATGAGAAGTGGTCAAATCAATCATTGGGTATGTTCTGAAAAAGAAGAAACACACTGATGAAATCAGCAACACCAGAAGGTCTAGAAAACCACAGAAGACAACTGTGCTGGATGATTACAGAATTCCTGTCCTTCGTGAAGAAGAATAACCCCTTAGCAACATTTAGCCAAACCAAGAACACTCACCGGAAGGTAGAACTACCAAAGTCTACAGCCAAGAGAAGACTTACCACAAGATGCAAACCACTGGTAAACCTCAAGCATAGGAAGGACAGATTAGACTTTGCCAGAAAACATTATTGAAAAGCCTGTCCAGTTCTGGAACAATTTTCTTTGGACAAAGGAAACTAAGATCAATATATACCAGAATGTTGGAAAGAAGGCGGCACAGTGGTGCATAGGTGGCGCTGCTGCCTCGCAGTTAGGAGACCCGGGTTTGCTTCCCGGGTCCTCCCTGCATGGAGTTTGCATATTCTCCTCGTGTCTGCGTGGGTTTCCTCTGGGCGCTCCAGTTTCCTCCCACAGTCCAAAGACATGCAGGTTAGGTGGATTGGCGATTCTAAATTGGCCCTAGTGTGTGCTTGGTGTGTGGGTGTGTTTGTGTGTTTCCTGCGGTGGGTTGGCACCCTGCCCGGGATTGGTTCCTGCCTTGTGCCCTGTGTTGGCTGGGATTGGCTCCAGCAGACCCCCGTGACCCTGTGTTCGGATTCAGTGGGTTGGAAAATGGATGGTTGGATGTTGGAAAGAGTAGAGTATAGAGAAGAGAAGAAACTGCTCATAATTCAATGCATGCATGATCATGCGCGGCTGCAAATGGAATTGATGATATGACTGCTGACAGAAGTAGCAGGATGAATTCTGCAGTATATAGGCTGTACTATCTGCTTTGACTCAGCCAAATGCCTTAAAACTGATAGGATGACGCTTCATAGTACAAATAGACAATGAGCCAAAACATACTGTGAAAGCAAACCAAGTGCTTTTCTAGGCAAACAAGTGGAATATACTTCTGACCAAGTCAGTTAACTGACCTCAACCCAGTTGGACATGTATTTCACTTGCCAAAGGCAAAACTGATGGCAGAAAGTCCAACGAACAAGCAGCAACTGAACACAGCTAAAGTAAAGGCCTGGCAAAGTATAACTAGGGTGGAAATCCAGCACTGGTGAATAGCCATGGGTTCCAGACTCCTGGCAATCATTGACTCTAAAGGATTTTTAACCAAGTATTGAAAATGATCGTTATATTTATTTTTGTTAGTTTACCTAAATACTATTGAACCCCTGAAAATAGGGGGACCATGTATAAAAAGTCTGCTTTTTCTAAACAGCTAATACAATATTTTTGTTAAACTCCTTGAATTAGAGCTGAAAGTCTATACTTCAATTAAATCTTGATTGCTTTGTTTCAATCTATTGTGGTAGTGTACAGAGCCAAAATTATGAAAATGTTGTCACTGTCCAAATATGTATGGACCTAACTGTACACCTTATCCTTTGGCTCCCATGGATGGAAACTTGTTTTCTGCACTTTAACAAAAATGTAAGACTTTCATTCAGATACCAGACAGGAAACATCTTGAGTCTGAAGTACCAGCTTTAAAAAGATAAAAGATGGTTACATATACACAAAGACACACTTTAGGTTGAAATCAGATTTAGGAGAGTCTTTGTTTTCCTAAATAATACTAGGTTTTAACTCTTATTGAGTCAGTCTTCCCCTTTAGAAGCGTGTAGTCAGTCTGGACTAAGTCACATTCTGTCCGGGGAAAGACTGGTCAAGTTAAACTTTTTGAGGCAAAATTACTCTTCTAGAGTGTTAGGTTTGAAGCATGCATTTCACAATGCCTGTGTAGAGTTTACACATTCTCCCTGTGTCTGGGTGGAGTTTCCTCCCACATCTCAAATATGTGAGCATTAGGGTTACCTGGTTACTCTAAATCAGCTCCAAGGGAGTAAGCTTGGAAATGTGAATGAGTGTGTTCTGTGGTGGATTGATACCTTGTCCAGAGAAGGTTCCTGATTTATATCCAAAGCTGTGGGAGATGTTCTAACACTCACTGCCACAAACTCAAAAAGCAAGTTTGAAGATGGATGTGTGGATGTTGAATAAAGAGGACCACAATCTGCCAAAGGCACTTAATGTGGAGGTACATTTGTGAAGTTGCCGCTGATATATTTTAATATACCTGAAACCTAGGTATAGAATACGAGATTTATTATAATTTTAGGCAATGAATATGGGGATTTACATATTAAATAATACTTAATGGTGCAGGCAGCACAAGGAGGTAATTGAAACAGTTTATAGAATGTTGGTGTAGGATGGCTCCAAGGTTATTATAGTTTTGCCTTTTTAAATTAGTTTTTATTTCTATAATTTTTCTGACCTTACTTGGAAATTCAGTTTAGTTTTAGTTTTTCTTCATCGTGTATTTTTAGTTTTAGTGTAGTTTTTATTTTACAAAGACATTTCTATTTTATTTTTATATATATTAGTTTCAGTTTTAGTTTTAGTAATTATAGTATGGTTAAAAAGCTACTATGGAGTTTAGATTTTGTGTCACAATGAAACAGAACTATACACTTAACAGGTTTGGATATAATATGAATTTAATGTTAGTGGAAGCTTGCTGCACTACACAACACACTTTACTATTTGTTTTTATTTTTGTCTGATAAAAACAAGCATAATCAAAACCAGGTCCTGAATATGAACAATTTTATAATTTTTAAAATATTTTCTATTTCATTTGCGCTGAACAAATCTGTGCTGACAGTTTGCACTTTTTTCTTTTCCTATTGCCCAGAATGGGCCAATTTGTAATGAACTTTAGGTGAATTTTAAGGTGTGAGGGTTTTTTAGTCTAAATGTCTACAACACACAACATCTTCTGCTCCAACGGCAATGTGTTTAAAATGAATGCCTTTAATATTTCATTCAAAAAGCTTTGTTATTTTCTATCAGTCATATTGATCTCTGATTCCATCTCAGGTACAAAAAATCTATAGACAGAATTTTGCATCTGGAAGCCTGGAAAGATATAAAACATAAGAAAAGAGATTTTACTGTGTTCTTGACAGGCGTGACCATGAAAATCACGGGGGTTAAGGAAGAACAGGGCTCTTAGGCTTGAATGAGTGTGCAGACCCCACCTAGCTGTATTGAGGGAAACAAAGAAAAACATGCATGTAGTGTGAAGGTTAGGGACAGTGAGACTTGAATAGCCAATGTATAAGAATGGTAAACCTTTAATGAGCAGAGCAAGAGCAGGTAATAAGAGTATGGACAGGCTTAAAATGACAGAGGCAGCATCTGAGATTAAGAACAATTTATACATTATCTAAACCTGTTCATCCAGAGCAGGATCACAGGAATCTGGAGCCTACCCAAGCAGGTTTGGATGCAAGGCAGGAAAAATCTCTGGTATGCAATATGTATGATATGATATGGCTGATGTTAAGAATAAAAAGAATATGATATTTCAACTATTTGATTTGAGAGAGAGAAATGTTGAAAAAATGGGGACAGATATTTTAAAGCATAATTCTGCTACTGGATTATTTTCATAATACCAGGGGCCTCATGTATAAACGGTGTGTATGCAAAGAAATGTTGCATACGAACGTTTCCACACTCAAATCGCGATGTATAAAACCTAAACTTGGCGTAAAGCCACACACATTTCCACGGTACCTAATACCCTGGCGTACGCAAGTCCTCCGCTCGGTTTTATAGACTGGCGGCGCCCAGCATCAAAGCAGTGCTACTGTTCCTGTGTGGTTACCCTTTCTTTTTCAGATCCACATTCCTGACGCAGCTTTATAAATACACTGAAATTAACCGCATATTGTTTATTAGTTTAATGCATCTGATTGTAATTAACCAGTAACAATATAATGGTCCACGGAATGGTCAAACTATTCCAAATACCATAACTGCTTTAGTGTTGTTGCTCTCACTGCACCTTCTTTTACTTCTTTCAGCTGCTCCCGTTAGGGGTTGCCACAGTGGATCATCTTTTTCCATATTACTCTCACTGCACCACTCGGAGCAGCTGATCGGAAAGAGAATTATCGGTATACAGCATCAAGCACACGCTGCCTCAGCCATGCTTCCTATTTGAACTGCTTCTCATACGGCAAACGCTTCAAAACCTTTTCTGTACGGACCGCGCGGTTCAGAAAGAGTTTCATCCCAAGAGCTCTAAACGCAATCAATCAATTCATCAAGTGCTTCTTGTAGAATTGTTTGGACTTATAAGTACAATCACCTCACTGTAAACTTGCTCTACAGTTATAATATTGCACAACTGGAGCCACTTTATAAAGCGCGTATTTACATATGATGACAATATCATTTTTAAGATGCAATACAGCAAAATATGTTTATTATATTATACAGATAAAACTTTAACTTCATTTAAATAATCTATATTGTTAATAATTAAATTGCTACGGTAGCAAAGATCTGGCGCTCGTTCCTGCCTCGCACTGTATGCTTCACTGGGACTGGCGTGAAGGATAGAATAATTAAACATGCACTATGAAGATATTTCAGTATTCCTTAAAAGTTTTGAAGAATCGGCGTTATAAGTTTACAGATAGGCTTAACGTCTATTACAGAGCTGATTGTGTGGCAATTGGGTATTTGGAGAAAGAAATGTAAGGACAGGAATTGGGGGTTAGTACATTTGAAAGAGACAGCACTGCTGCAATAAATTCATCAAAGTTCGCCCAAAAGTACTGTGCCACCGTGTTCCCATGTTTAATAACATGCTTTAACTCCTATCGTCATGAAAATTATATCAAGTATACATCTCAGTATTTTAATTATTCAGAGAGCTGTAATATTACGAATGTAATGGATTTTGTGTCCTGTCGGAGGAAGAGAAAGCCGGTAAGCACATAGTGATTCACACACATAAAGCACATAGAAGATCAAATACAAAACAAAGCATTTAATGTGCTACTTTAGTTATGATGGGATTTGAGAAACTAGTAAATTAAATGATTTTAAGATGAAGTTTATGATGTTCTACTTTAATGACAAAATAAACTATGTGATCAAAGTGGAAATTTCGAGATTAAAGTTGACATTTCGTGCTTTTTCCCACTGTGTGCCTATTTTTTTTTTCTCTGTACCCTAATAAGCCTTCATATGAAACTCAGACGGTGGACTACGACTCGGCTCTTCACGGCAAATTTGATATCTGACAACTTCTTTTTTATTTTGGGCACTGTGCGACTTTGTGAACTTGAGCTTTCAAGTTTCTCCGACACGCTATGTCACTCAATCAGCTTCCTTTTCTTGTTTATACCACTGTTTAAACCAACAAATAGTACGTTTTTCTTTGCCTCCACTTGGTATTCGCTGAAATTCTTATATTTTCCCCCGTGCTTTTCCCATTGTCTTTTCACAGAAGGCTGAGCTTAAGGGCTATTTATATTGATTTGCATATTCAAAGAGGCGTAATTCTGGGAGGAGTTGGGGCGGGACAGCAGGCGCGTGCACGTGCGTTACTTTTTACGCTGATCGTGATTTTTGTAGCGGAAGAACGTGGAAGTTTGCGTACGTACAGATTCCTGCATCTGGATTTTTCTGTGCGTACGCTCATTCCCACTTTTGTGCTTACGCCATGTTATAGTGTGAGGCCCCAGGTATTTTGAGCTGTGAATATGAACTAAAAAAGATAAATTAATATTATAGAATTATAGAATAAATACAAAAACAAATTAGTATGTTTAGCTTTTCACCACTTGGCAGACTCTCTTCTCCCCCCTACCTGTAGTTCAGTAGAGACGTTGCCAACTCGGGAATTTTACAAGGTTTGTACCACTTCATTGTTTAACGATGTTTTTAAAGCAAAAGTGATTGGTCAGCAAGAATATGCTGATCTTGTATGATGACCTTGTCAGTCTATCTATCAGTGCTGTTTTATTTTCAAAAATCGGGAATGGTCTCCCCTAGACTTTCTCATGTACTCAGATATGGGGATGGATATTTGAGGACTAAACCGCAAGACAATGATTATATTATGTACATTAAAGAGCCATCAAATCAAATTAATAATATACTGAACAATTATTATAAAAATAAAGTTGAATAAATCGGACTCTGCAGCTGCATGAATAAAAAAAATCGAGTATGTGTTCAAGTAAAGTACCACTTCCGGTTAATGGATTTGGCCCAAAACTTAATACTGATCTACAGTTTGGTGTAACAACCACATGCCAAATTTCATCCATCTATCTAGTTGCGTTTTTGAGATATCATGTTTATACACACACACACACACACACACACACACACACCCACACACACAGACATAATTCCAAAAAATGGTATTTTCGGACTTTTCGGAGTTCTAAAACGTCAAGATTCATCAAAATGTCTAGGTCGAATATTTTTAATGATTAGTATACTTTCTCTATACTTTGTATACTTCGAGTGTAATGTGGCAGGTGAATTACTGTCAACAAAAAGCAGGCACCTGAGAAATAAACTGAAACGTTACTCACTCGTGATTTTTCTGTCCATACAGTAAAGTTTTTGTTGAGCAGTACATTCCGATTTCAGACGTTTGAATTACATCTTGATTTACAACAAGTGCGGCACACGTAAATCGCTTTCTATTCCACATGCTTTACACGCATATTCAGCTTGCTCTGTCACTGCAAATGCTGTGTGAACAGCCGCCCCCCCGTCACCAGCTGCCATCCACTGGATGAATACGCGTGGGCAGCTCGAGGTGGATGGCTTTCAGTTTTAGAGTTGAATGTTATAAGGGTTAAAAACTAACAGCAAGAAAATTAATTCAAAAACGAAAACTAAAATTATGTTTTGTAAATTATTATTTTATTTCAGTTAGTCTTTCCAGCTACAATAATAGTTTTGTTTAGTTTTAGTTTTTCATTTGCTTTGTTAATTATTTTATTTCAGTTTATGAAAATGTTTTTTTAATAATAGTTTTAGTTTTGATTTTAATTTTCGTTAACTATAATAACCTTGGTTGGCTCCATTCTACCAGTTGCATCCTGGGATATTCTTGCAACCGCCACTGCCGATAATGTACCCAAGGGATGAGTATAGCAAATGAGGACACTCACTCAAAGCAAGGGGTGGGTGCAAAAGTGAACATAGTGCTTTAATTAAATCCATCAAAAAACAAATAGTGTCCAAAAAGTGCAGTGCTCTCTTCAATAAATAAATAATAGTTAAAAAACAGGTGACAATCTGTGACAGTAAATATCAGAATTAAACACAAGAGTAAACCAACAGTCATCTGGTCCTTCATGTTCTTTCAGATGAGCCCAGCGCAATTTCCTCTTTATCCCCCCAGCTCACCCATTACTTGCTCAGCTAGTGGAGATAATTGCACCTGCAATTCACACCTTCCAACCCCCGTCTTAGCTGCCTTGAGTGGCATCAGCCAGACTGCTCGGGGTCAGTTGTCTTCCTTCTCGCTCCCCCGGTGTACCTCGAATCCCTGGGATAGGACTCCCTCTTTATTGCACCCACTTGTCACCAAAATTCAACGGGGATGATCTGCCCCTAGAGCGCTGATCCTTCACTCCTTCACGGGGCTCGTGCCCATGCTGCACTTCACCTCACTGGCTAGCTGGCTTGTCCTGCTCTAAAAAATGGCACTGTTCTCATGGTCCTCTGCACTGTTCTCTCAGTTCTTTTTTCTTTTCTTACTTTTTTAATTTGTTTTTTCTTTTCTGCTGTGCCAGCTTACTTTTATCTTTCACCACGGACAAAGCATCTCAGTTGTGAACTGCACATAGCCAATGAAGCAACTAAGACAGAACATCCTTCATGTGCCGGTATGCTCTGTCTCAATCACCCCACCAACCAACCCATAGATATCAAGCAGGCAATTTATTTATTTAGTTATTTATTAAAAATTGACCAGCTGCTTCACTGCGGATCCACTATACCACAGAGCTATTTAAATATGGACACATTAATGCAACATTCTCTCACTGAAATGCCACAAAACAGAAGATGAACTAGAAAGACCAGTGCTGTACCACCACTTAGAAAGAAGATTGCAAAAGGGAGAAAGAATGAAGGTTTCTTTAAATTCTTGAAATGAATAAAAACTATGGTATATACAGTACGTATACTGTATTTATTTCCAAAAACTGAAAATTATACTACACTAACAATAATAAGATGAAATGTAGGAAATCTGAGAAATTATTTAATACCAGAATCGATTCTTGGCATATATTTTACAGCTTCTCCAGGTTAAACTACAAACTAGTGGATTCAAGTGGCATTAGTGTTTGACTGCCAGATGTTTCTTTCTTAATTATTACAGGTTCAGAAGCACATGTTTCTTCTGCTGCACTTGTACAGTGCTTACACATCAACTAACATTAACCTTTACAACACTTCAAAGGCTTTCATGTTCTTTTTCTTTCTTAAGATGGTACATTAATGAAAACGTGTTATTAGTAATCCAAGGCTCATCTGAAAACTCAGAAAAACAACAGTAATGGGAACATGGCAGAATGATGATTTGGAATGCTACAAACCTAACATACTAAGAGAATATCAACTGTTTTAAAAGTTACCTGGCTCATTTTCTTGCCCAAATACTGTCTGGTTTTCATTGAACCGAAATCCTGAATCCTCTCTTCCTGTTTGGGAGGTGACTTTCGGAACTGGACTAGGCATATCAGTAGAATCTCAAAAAATAATAAAAGGAACTCCATTTGTCAAATTAAGTATTAATAAAGAGTTGTAGCATGTGGATTATATCATTTACTTCAAACAAATCATTTTAAAATTAAACTCCAACAAGAAAAAAAATTTTTTACTATATTCATAGTATAGCCTGCATGCAGATATTAAGACAATTAACTTTAAAATTTCCTAAAATAAAAACTAATCATAGTACATACACATTATATAGTTAAAGCAAAATTTGAAGATATGCATGTAATTTCAGGCTTATCAATATTTAAGTATTAACTGTACATGTACATTTTTCCAAAATGCATACATTTCCAGCAATGCCTGGCTGTTTTAAGTGGGGACTTTGTGAGTTCTTTCCATAACTACATGGGTTTTTCTCTGGGTACTCTGATTTACTTATAATTTCCCAAAATGTGGTGAGTGTTGTTATTTGGGAATTCAATTGGCATTGGGAGTATGAGGTGTGCATGAATGGGCTCTGTAATGGATCTGAATCCAGTGCTGCAAGGGTCGGTTCCAACCTCCATCATGCTGATTTGGACTATACAGGCTTGAGAGTGCTATTATATTTTATTTCATATACCTATACACTTATCTGTCTGCTTTAGTATTTTATTACAACAGCATTTATTTATACTGCACATCCTCATACAACTAGTATAGCTTAAATTACATTAAAAAAATGTAAAAGAAAAAGTTACAATTGCAACAAAAAAAGATAATAATAATAATTAGAATAATAAAATGACAATAATAATAATGAGGGCAGCTTCTGCAAATGCTGCTCAAAAACTACCAGGCTCTGCACAAGCGCAAGTACAGTACATTGTGAAGAAATGCTAATGCTAGCTGTGACAAAACTAAATAAGGAGTTACTCAAGTTCAAGAACATAGTGGCAATGTTTCAGTGCTACCAGGAAAAGCCACTGCACAGCCAGTTCTTCAAAAATCTGGACTTTCTGTACATCAACAAGGACCTGATGCACGCATGGCTTTGAAGTCCAGGTCTCAAGGTGGAAACCGAAATCCTCATCACAACCACTTAAGATCAGGCCTTGAACACCCAGCACCACCAGAAGTATGTCATTGTCACACCAGTCAATAGCAAATGCTACAGTATCTGTGTGTGCAGCTGAGACCATCAGCCACATAGTGTGTGGATGCTATGTACTGGCCCCAAAGGAATATCATGAATGTCACAACAAGGTTGGTATGTACATGCACAGAGCACTATGCCAACAGCTAGGTGTTCTGAGAGCAGACAAGTGCTACAAGCATACACCAGACACGGTTGTTGACACCAGAAGCTGTGTTGTCATGTCAAACAAGACCATTACAACAGACTGTACCATCACCATTAAATGGTCAGACATCATGTTCCATGACAAGAAGAGCACATTGTGCGTCTTATTCAATGTGACAATCACGGATGACACCAGCACCTGAGCAAGGAGGTTGAGAAGATCATCAAGTATAAAAGCCTTGAGATTGAAGTCAGACACATGTGAAGCATGAGGACAAGAGAAAATCCAGTAGTTGTAGGCATACTGGGAACCATAAAGACCAGATTCCAAGAGCAGCTGGACAAACCCCTGTGTAGAGTCAGAGTGAAAGAGATTCAGAAGGTTGCTCTCCTTGGTATGGCCCGCATTCTTAGATGAGTCCTCAGCTGAAAAACAAGCTGTGTTCAAAACCTGAGAGGTCTGGTTGACCTCTGGGAAACACATCAGCATATCTTATAGTGTGCTGAGAGGAGGGTGGTGGTATTAATAATAATAATGATAATTGAAACAGATAATAATAATAGAATTCAGCATAATTTACATTACTGCTGATTACAGAGGGTTTTTAATAAAAATAACAAAACTCTGACTTTATGTGGTACATTTTCTTTCTATACATGTTTTTTTGCTTATTTAACATCACCTGTCCCATTTGTCTCTATATCTAGCTATTTCACGATTTGTTCTCTAGCACCTATAACATCTGAAGAACCGGTCTTCCTCTTTAACTTACATCTATAAAACACCTTATTTATATATACAGAAATACACATTCATCTATACAACTGACATACCCTTCATTTGATATACCTCATTTTCCATCTATCTCAATAACTCTCTGTCTATCTGAACATTTTGTACAGCATATCTTCTTTGTCAATTCCATTTTTCCAAGGCAAACCTATCACTCACCTTATTGTATATAGACTTCTTTAGAATTCTTATTTTATATGTCTGTTTTACTTTGTGAGACATCGCCTGCTTTTTGCTAATTTCAGGCAGCCCATCCGGGTAGGTACATGGAACATCTTGCCTCTCCGGCATGACGACCATCTTCTTCTGCTGTCGGAACAGTTTTGTAAACTCTGCATTTCAGTGACGGCACTCTCTGAGGTACACAGGCCTGGGACTGCCCAGATCGCTCTGATGGCTGTCATACTCAGGGAGTAGCTGTTGCTGAGGTGGATTGGCTCCTTCCAATGGTGTGTATTATAAGACTCAGGTTAAGGCACTCTCTCATTGCCTTGTCTGTAGTTTCAGTGTATGCTCCAACTGTGGTTAAGTGATGTCTCGGTGAGGGAAATATTCTATTTACCAGTTCGCTCGGTGATGTGAATAGGGTGCCTGCGAGGTGTCACTGTTCTGGTCATGGGTGATTTCAGTGCAACCACTGGCACTGACAGGGCTGGGTAGGAGAATTGTGTTGGTCTCCATAGGTCTGGCAACCCAGGTGAAAGTGTTTCTTGACTTTGCAAAAGGCCAAGGGCTGCTAAGTGCTGGATCCTGGTCCCAGCACCTTGAGCTGCATCGTTGGACTTGGTACTCCAATACTGGTGGTGCGGTGAAAGAGATCAAGGAGATCACATCATCATGAGCAGATGCTGGAGGCTCCAACAGAACTGCAGGATCTATAGAAGTGCCCAGTTTGTGAATTCTGACCACAGACTTTTGTTACTACTTTGAAAATCTAATTTAGGTCTAGTAGGCTACCACCTACTAGGAGAATGAGGCTGGTCTTGGCCAGACTCCAAGATCAGACTGTTTCTAATGAATTTGCACACAGTTTATGTGAGGAACTTGCAGACTTAGGTGAGACTGCTGATGTTATGTGGGAGAGCTTCTGTGACGAGACCCTGAAGGATGTTGAGGGTTGTGTTGGTATTACCGGTCTTGCCAGAAGGAGGTATTTCACCTCGCAGGGCACTCTGAATATTATCAAGAGGAGTCGCAGCACACAGATTGATGGCAACTCCGGTCTGTACCTGGAACTGAGAAGGATGCCTGTGATAGGACTGAGGGCAGATAAGGGGCATTTGTTAGAGGAATCTATCAGCAAATGACACACTATCTATGGTCTAGTGACCCACATCCTGCTTACAGAGCAATCAAAGCATTATGCACATCCAAATCTGTTCCTCGGAGAGTCGGAGCCAGGGCAGATGATGGAGCGGTCCTTAAAGATGATACTGCGGTTGTGACCCACTGGGCTGGCTACTTTGCACAGCTGTTTAAAGCTGATCCTCAGGCTAGGACTTTGGACATCTCTAGGTCCACGGTTCTTGAGGCTGATCCTCCAAATAGCTGTGAACCACCCAATCTCACTTAGATTACATACAGTACATGGTAAACAAGCTGAGGGTAGGGAAGGCTGCAGGGATCTGTGGTATCTGGGGTGAACTTCTCCAGGCTGGTGGTAAGGCTATCCTCCTGGCATTTCAAGCAGTCTTTGCTTCCATTTGGGAGACAGGCGTCATCCCAACTAACTGGAAAACGGGACTTGTCATTCCTATCTGGAAAGGGAAGGGTAATAGCCTGGATTGCGGCAACTACATAAAGATAACACTGCTCTCAATGACAGGTAAGGTCATCGCCTGGTTTTATACCTAAGCAGTTTACCATCAATTACTTCCTGGCACTAAGGGTTCTTTAATGAGCACAAATGTGAATATCAGCAGAGTTTCTTTGCTGCCTTTGTCAACTTTCATAAAGCATTTGACTCAGTTAAACAAACTGCCCCATGGGACATTTTGAGACTTTGCAGGATTCCCCCAAAGTTGCTGGGTGTCCTGTACACTGGTACTGTGAGTCCTGTGCAGAGTGGAGGCAGAACCTCTGTGTTTTTCCCAGTTGATTCTTGGGCTTGTCAGGGGTGTGTTCTTGCTTCTACCTTGTTCAGTGCTTGCATGGACTGAATGTTGGGCAGGGTCGTGAGATCCAGAAGCTGTGGGGCATCTATTAGTGAAGAAAAATTCACTGATCTTGACTTTGCTGACGATTCTGTGATCTTTGATGAGTCAATGGAGGCTCTGATTGGGCTCTCAAGAGACTGAGTGAGGAGTCTTGAGTGTCTGGGCTTGTGAGTGTCCTGGATAAAAACCAAGATCTAGGCCTTTAATAACCTCATGGGTACAGCCATCATCAGTGTGTCTGTCTGTGGAGAAAGTGCCGGTTCCTTTAGGTCAGTGGTGTCCAAAATTCTCATGTAAATTCTAAAAATATAATGAAATATTGCTCACACATGAAACTTGTTCTTAACTGTATTGTACTTCTTAGGTTTAACACAAGGTGGAGCTACTGTCTGGATCAAGACAGCTTCTTCACAAACAAGCGCAACCAAAGAACAATTTTGCTACAGGTGACCAAAAATGTCAGAACCAAAGAAACGCACTACAGCAAGTGAATGCAGAAACTTTCAGACACGATGGGAAAATGAATATTTCTTCCTAAAAGTCAAGGACAAGTGTGTATATTTGATTTGCAATGAAACTATTGCAGTGACTAAAGAGTATAATGTGTGTCGACACTATGAAACCAAACATCTGACCTACACGTCCTACACTGGTGCTGAGCGAGAAAAGAAAGTTAAGCAAATGGCAGCTGGTCTGCTAGCTTAACAACAGTATTTTTTCCGTTCTTACAAAAGACATGAAAATGGCACATTATCCAGTTATGAGGTAGCGCAACTCACTGCCCGTCATGGGAAACCAGATGGTGACTTCATAAAACAGTGCCTCACTAAAGTCACATGAATAATGTGCCCGGAGAAAATGCAGGAATTCAATAATGTTTGCTTGTTCAGAAACGCAGTTGTGCGGCAAATTGAAGATTTGTCAGCTAACTTAAAACATCAAGCGTCAGATAAAGCTTGTGCTTTTGATTATTACTCAATTGCATGTGATGAGAGCGCTTTATAATACAATAAATGAAAACCCATTAATGGAAAGCTGTGATGCTGTTTTTTCTTTAAGCATATTCAATTATGAAGCATAATTTACCTATATTTGATTGATTTTGCTAGCTTAATACACAGGAGGAGAGGCAATATACCTCGCCTCTAGTGGGTGACCCAGCCCTTCGTGTATTTCTCTGTATGTTGCCCCCAATGAAAAAAGTTTGGACATCCCTGCTTTAGTTAGCCTGAGACATCAAAAAAGGTTAAGCAAAGACAGCACGTTCACTTTACACCAGTATTACTGAATTCTTGGTGTAATCTGAAAAAGTTCTGGGTCATTCTTCACAGAGAAAATTTGAGCATTCCCAATTTTAGATAATATGAGACATCACTTTATTATTGAGTTATATAGGGTAAGTTAGAATTTGTCCAGTTGAGTAAAATAAAGTGACACACATGCAATGTGGTGTAGGATATCTATTTTTTTTTCTTTTTGCATAAAGTAATTCAATCTGCTATTAAAGAATCTGGCTTTGGAATTGTGAATTAGACTTTTCAGCTTTATGCATTTCTGATGACAAATCAGATTTGGCTTTTGGCCAACATTATTGACTGACTCCGTACTCATTTTACAGATATATTATCTAATTTAGGTGAGGGGTAAAATCAATCCACCTCCAGGTGGCTGGAAAATGACACCAATTATGCCACATTTACTTAGCCTAAGTAAATGAATTAAACTGTCCTGAATCTAATAAAATATTATTTAAAATGATCCTACTACTATTATTCTTTCCTATAGTGTTGTCTTTCTCACGTGTAATAATTTATGCCAGTTTAGTTTAAATTTATTTAAACCTTGGTTGTGAGTCTTTAATTTAAAACATCATCACTTGGGCATGTAGGAAATTCTCGACCTGTCCAAGCCTACCTGTCAATTCTTATTAAATTGCAAACATTTATATTATACTTATTCACATCACCTGGGACCTCATGCATAACGGCGTGCGTAGAATTCACACTAAAACATGGCATACAGACAAAAGCGGAAATGTTCGTACGCACAAAAAAATCCAGATGCATAAATCTGTGCATTCGCCAACTTCCACGTTCTTCCGCTCCATAAATCCCAGTCAGCGTGAAAAGTAATGCACGTGCATGTGCCTGCCGCCCCCCCAAACTCCTCCCAGAATTACGCCTCTTTGAATATGCAAATAAATATAAAAAGCCCTTAAGCTCAGCATTTTGTGAAAAGGCAATGGCAAAAGCACGGGGGAAAATAGAAGAATTTCAGCGAATATCAAGTGGAGGCAAAAAAAAACTTACTATTTGTTGATTTAAACAGTAGTATAAACAACAAAAGGAAGTTGATCAAGTGACATAGAGTGTCAGAGAAACTTGGAAGCTCAAGTTCACAAAGTCGCACAGTGCCCAAAATAAAAAAAGAAGTGGTCAGATATCAAAGTCGCAGTGAAAAGGCGAGTCGTAGCCCACCATCTGAGTGTCATATGAAAGCTTATTACCATACAGAGAAAAGAAAAAAAAAATAGGGACACAGTGGGTAAAAAAGCTCGAAATGTCAACTTTAATCTCAAAATTTCCACTTTAATCATGTAGTTTATTTTGTCATTAAAGTAGAACATCATAAACTTCATCTTAAAATCGTTTAATTTACTAGTTTCTCAAATCCCATCGTAACTAAAGTAGCACGTTAACTGCTTTGTTTTGTATGTGTTCTTCTATGTGCTCTATGTGTGTGAATCACTATGTGCTTCTTAATCTCGCTTTTTCTTCCTCCGACAGGACACAGAATCCATTACATTCGTGATATTACAGTTCTCTGAATAATTTAAATACTGAAATGTATACTTGATATTATTTCAGTATTCATATCATATCAATTAAAGCATGTTATTAAATGTGACAAAGACGGTGGCGCAGTGATAGTGACGAACTGGTGCCCCATCCAGAGATTGTTCCTGCCTCATGCAAAATACTTGCTGCATCGTGCACGACCTTTGATGAAATAATTTATTGCCACAGTACTGTCTCTTTCAAATGTACTAACCCCAATTCCTGTCCTTCCTTTTCTTTCTCCAAGTACCCAATTGCCACACAATCAGCTCTGTAATAGACATTAAGCCATCTGTAAGCTTAGATTCTTCAAAACTTTCAAGGAACATTGAAATACCTTTGAAGAACATGTTTAATTATTCTATCCATCTATCCTACCAGTGTCACGCCAGCACCAGCAAGAATACAGAGAGAGGCAGGAACAAACCCTGAACAGGACGCCAGGTCCTTGCTAGTGCTGCGACACCGTGTCTTCACATGTTTAATTATTAAAAATATAGATTATTTAAATGATGTTAACATTTTATCTGTATAATGTAATAAACATATTTTGCTGCATTTCATCTTAAAAATGACATCGTCCTCATATGTAAATACGCGCTTTATAAAGTGGCGCAGGTTGTGCAATATTATAGCTGTATCGCAAGTTTACAGTGAGGTAATTGCACTTATAAGTACAAACAGTTCTACAAGGAGCACTTGATGGACTGATTGATTGCGTTTATAGGGATGAAACTGTTTCTGAACAACGAGGTTCAAGTAAGGCTCTGAAGTGTTTGCTGTATGAGAGCAGTTCAAATAGGCAGCATGGCTGAGGCAGCGTGTGCTTGATGCAGTATACTGATAATTCTCTTTCCAATCTGCTGCTGTAGTGCTGTGATTCCAAACTCAGAGACAGTGATATAAGTACTCGGCAACTCCTAACGGATGCAGCTGAAAGAAGAAGAAGAAGGTGCAGTGAGAGTAACAACGCTAAAGCCGCTATGGTATTTGGAATAGTTTGGCCATTCTGTGGGCCATTATATTGTTACAGGTTAATTACAATCAGATGCCTTAAACTAATAAACGATATGTGATTAATTTCAGTGTATATGATAAAGCCGTGTCAGGGATGTGGGTCTAAAAAAGACAGGGCAACCACACTGGAACAAAAGCACTGCTTTGATGATGGGTGCCACCAGTTTGCAAAACTGAGCGGAGAACCTGCGTACGCCAAGCTGGCGTGAAAATGTGTGTGGCTTTACACCAAGTTTAGGTTTTATACATCGTGATTTGAGCATGGAAACAGGAGTACACAACATTTTTGTGCATACGCACCATTTATACATGAGGCCCCTGGATATTTTATACCAATATTTTACTTATTGCTGTTATACTTGTGTCCAGCAGAGTTATACTTGTGTTCATCACTATCTCAAGTATTTATTTTTAACATTTCAGTGTTTAAAAAAGGGCTAGGGATGATTTTATGTCTGATTTTACCCTGGTTAGTTAGTATTTTCAGTAGTATTACACTGTAAATTTATATTAAACCTCTGTTTTAGTATACATCTCTCTATTATAAAAAAAAATCTTGGGAGGGAGACTAGGGAGATGAGACATGATCTTCTCGGAATACAATTTGACGTCCCGCAAGGGACACTTTAAAGTCACGTGAGACAACATTTAAAACAAGTTCACAGACATCTAACCTAGCAGTTATTGGAATGCCTTTGGCAGACACACTTCATGTGCTCCCAGCTCTTAAAACAAGTGACAAGCAGAACACACAGCTCGCCAGCAGCAGCAGCAGCTAGCCAGCAGATGATCCGACCGCTTCTTCTTAGGGTGTGTTCAGCCCCTCCCCCCTCCCCCACCCCCCTTCACAATGCGAGCGGCTGAGACGCGAAGTGGCAAAAGGGCAGCAGCTGTACAGGCTTTGAAATGATCGACGCGCAGCGCGACAAGCAGAAAACGCAGCTCGCCAGCAGTAGCTGCAACAAGCCAGCAGATGATCCGACCGCTACTCCGTAGCATGCGTTCAGCTGACCCCCCTTCAAACACGAGCAGCGTTATACGTCCTGCGAGAAAGAGATTTAACCATGGGGTCAGAAATAAAGGACAAGTATTTTTACAAAAGTTTTAAAGTAAAAGTGAAAATAATGCTATTGTAACAATTCCCATGAAAATAACAATCTCTTTAAATTGTATATCCGGTAAACCAAACCCGGGGGTGGGTGAGCGAAGCGAGCAGGGGGCGGATCCCCTAGTTTATTAATTTTACAGTATACTACATTATCTGAAGTATAAAGCATGGTTAGTACTAAGCTCACTGGTCAACCACTGTCTAATTTAAACAGCCAGCAATTATTTTGCACATGCAGCCTTTGAGCTGAACTGTAATAAATAATCAAAATATAATTGTAATTTAAGTTCTAAATGGTTATACATAGTTATAGCTTTTGCTATGTTTCAGTGATAAATATAGATTTAGTTCTATGTGTATACTCTATGTGTATACTCACAACAGTATTTTAGCTTATAGTAGGCAGGGTAAATTCTAATTCACTTTTTAAGTTGTACGGCAAAGTCATTTTCAAGTTCCAGTTTACATTCAAATCTATACCATGTCTACAGATGGCATACAGTAAATGAGAGATACAGCAAATAATCAATCTCATTGATAGAATTTGGGGGCTGTAACACCTAATCAATGTATTTCAGTGTAATCAATGTAATTAATTGAAATTGGAAATAATAACAACTTTATCGATTAGTTGCCTTGTTACATATTATGAACAACCGCAGTGTAGGAGCACCTGAAAATATAACACATTGGAGTAATGGTGATGTCACTCACACCAGCACAAAATCCAACAGCACTCTCTGTGTCTCATTATTCAGTTTTTTTTCCAGCTGCCCAAAATCATCTGACAGTGCAGAGTCTGAGTCATTAATAATATACTAAACTTCATCTGCAGAAGATATCTGTTGATAATAGAAACCGCTTTGCTGCCAACTGTACAGGCTTACCAATGGTTTCAAACTTTTCTCAACAACAGCCTTGAGAGAGAGCTAGACTTAAGCTATGCACTTTTTTGGCAAATGTAACTGTTGAGCATACTTGTACTAGGAAATTGGGCAAGTAATATTTGTTTTTAATAAAATACTTGTAAATTTCCACAAACATTTAATTTTTTAAGTGATTAATCAATTAATATAAGTTTCGATTGACTAAATAATTAATTAGCAAAATAATCTTTAGTTGCAGCTCTAGTGTAAAAACACAGAAGTAAAAAACACAGACCATTTCTCTTCCACCATAGAAAGATGTAAAACCAAAAGTACGGTTGAAGGCAAGAAAATTGCTATTTGATATTTGTGTATGTGAAGGTGGTGGTTATGGGGTGTTGTGGTAGGTGAAGTTGATTAGCCAAGGCTGTGAGATGAAGTCTGTGCACCCCTCCAGAATACACCTTTTCAGTACATTAGTGTATCTCTGGGTCAATTGTAGCTTTTCTTGGTGATACTTTCAAACTCTTGCCACAGTGTTCCACACAAATGTGAACAGTTAACCAATAACAAGATATGACCTCTACATTTGTCTTTCTGATTAATATATTTTCTGAAATAATATATGGCAACAAAGACAGAATTACAATTCTGTGTCAACTCTGCCACTATGGCATCATTGTCTTTAAACTGGTCTCACAAAGCTGACAGTATGCAGTATTTAAATATGTGTAATATATCCCAAAATATAGCATGAAAATGTGGTCTTAACTATGCCCTTGAAACATCTGTAGCTACTAATTGTATTTTCAACTAAGTCATTAACCAGAGGCAAGTAATTATAATCCTCATAAATCAGTAAGGTCAGCACTACATTGCACTAAGCAATTTTATTCATAAATGTTGACATACTGTATGCTTACTAAGGTCATTAATCAACAGAAACATGCCTAATACCTTTCTTAGTTTCATTGAAGACTCATAAATCACCAAGTATGTCCTTTCAAAAAGAAACAAACAGAATCTTAATAAGCAAATTGAAACAGGATATGTTTCTTCATTGTAAAAGACTCAAAAATTGAAGTCAGCACTACTTGTCATTTTTAGCACAGACTAGGAGCAAAATAATGCACCTTTTTCATGCCATGGTTGAAGAAATGTAGCAGTTGTTTGAATGCATATCAAACTAAGGCATATGTAATGCCAGCTGGTTATTGGCCTCATCCATGTGTACCAGTTATTGATACAATATGTGACCCTGTGCAATATTTTGTGTTCTGAGTAACCTATGAAATCAAATATCTTCATTGCTGGCATTCATCTTTATTTGTATCTTGCACACTTCTTGCTTAGCTGGTTTGCTACTGTAGCTTCCATAGTCTTACATTTGAAACTAAATGTCAAAGTTTAATCCTCCAGATAATGATCAAAGCAGATGGCAGAAGGAAATAATGTTTCTAAATGTACCATGTTGCAACCAAGCTCAAAAAAAAATATGCCACACAGCTTAATGCCAAAATAAGTGGAATAGATTGCCAAGACAGATGGTAGTAGCAACGACAATACCTGTAATAAAATCCTTCCTGTAAAACTGTACTTTGCCTCAAAACATGGTGCCCACTTGTACCCTGAATGTAACAGTTTCCTTAATATGATGACCTGTATTGGCTGATGGAGAGATGAAAAGATGTCAAAATAAGGTTTGAGGTACTAAAACCTGTTGGTGATGGGGAGACTTTGCACAAGTCCTTTGTTTCAGAGGCAACACTGTAACAATAGAGCGCATTGCATCCAATGTTAGACCATTGAAAATCTTGATGGGCTTAGTCATCACCCCCAATTTGTATTGAGTGGCAGTGCTCATTGAATATTATTGTAAGAGTAGAAATTGTATTTCATACATTTTAGCCTTTTAATAAAAGTTAGCAGACAAAGGAGCACAATGTTGTTGCCTTACTCCTTTGTGTATGACATGGTAAATCGTCACAACACAGTTACAACACAGAATCTTCGTAAGTTAACTGGAATCAAAGCCAGAGTGCAACAGTACAGTGTGTACAGTGAACAGCAATTATTTACGTGGAGCATGTAATTGCTGCCCATAACATTACAGATTCCCTACCATGTTTAAAATTTGTTAATAGACTTTGTAGGTTGAAGGCATCCTTTTGGCTTTCTTAAATGTACTCTAATCTGGATGCTTGAAATAGAGTAAAAGATGACTCATCAGACTATACAGTTATTACTGCTACAACGTCTAGCTTTGTGAAGCTCACAACATGTAGGTTTCTTTTTTGTTATTTGTTTGTTTGAGACTGGGTTACATAGGTGCTGATTCAATTCTATGGGAATTCTTGATGCTACTCTTTGTGGTATTCTGCAATTATCCCTGCTGGCAAGTTTTGACTTGTGACCAAAGCAGTTTCTTAATGTTTGGCATATGCTGCCATTTTTTGAGACTGATCCCCTTGACTCCTGAAATAATTTAGTGCTTTTATGACTAAAAGCACATGCTGGTCAGGAACCAACTTCTTGGCCTCTAAGGAACTCAGCTACCGCTTTTTGCTTAAAAAAACATCAATCAATGTTAGAACTTTCAGACGTATCTTGCAGCTGACACATACTAAATGACAAGCAACCTAATATGACTCACAGCTGCAACTGTAATTATGACTTAGTTACTACAGTGTTAAACTTGTTTTCATAATATGGTAATTGCATTATTTTTCTTCACTCCTTCATTTAAAATCTAATCCTGTTTGTAAATATAAGAAAGATACATCTACTCAGCCATATAAAGTACAAATTACAGTGATGTTTTCATTATTTATTACTGCTCACTACAAAAATAAACTAAAAATATATATCAAAAAACAACATTCCTCTGTAACATGCTTTAAAAGTTACTATTTTTGCACATTCATATGCTCCAGACCCATGCTCTTTTTCCAGATAATTCATCAAATGAATGTCAGTCAAAAGTCAGGTTTAGAGTAAAAGCTGAAGTTTATAACCTTACCTACCAATGCCCAGCAACCACAGGACAATCAAAGCTGATGCCATAAGCAGAGTCATCATTGCTGTTTGTGATGATCGTATTGGTTCTGATAAAACAGTTCACAGTTACTCTTATAATAAAAATGATTCCTTTCATCCATTCATATTCCAAAATTCATTGATCCAAATGTAAAGTTGCTGGGTTAAGTATTAAGGTTTGCATGGTGCATTACCCCATCACATCCAATTCACAAACCCTGCCAAGCCAATGCTTTAACTTCATCGTCTTTGGGATGTGCATGTACTTGAAGAAAAATCCACATGGACATGAGAATATTCATCAAAATCCAAAATGGGTTGGCATCTATATTCTGCCTCCTGGAAGTTTGAGGCAATAGCACTAGTCAATGTGTCACTCCCAAATTCTGTGCATGTCATTCAGTTTCGGGACTTCACAAAACATTTAAGCAAGGTGTTAAAAGTCATGCCACATGAAGTTTTTCAATTCATCTTAAATTAGGATGATACTTTCAAATTAAATCAGTTTCTAGATGGAAGCCTTTACACAATTTAAAACATGCGTCATTAAATAAATATGTATTTTTCCAATATAATTTTCTAAAAATGTACTAACTTGCATGGGACATTGTGTAATACTTGTATAAACTGCATTTGTACATTCAACGTAGACACCACAATCCTCAACACAAATGATAACTAACTGAAATAATCGAGCGGGACCTCAGTTGGATGGAGCAGAGAGTAAAATGGATCAAACCATTGAAAAATATGTAGAGGGAGTTAAATTTCTTATGATGTCTAAATTTATTATTTTAAACCCAGTGAATTCAATTCAGGAGAGAGAAGAAAGAATTATATTTTTCTTAATTAGTCGATGCTAGACATGAAACATCCCTGAACTGGGTGTTAGTTCATCTCGGGTATCAATCACAGTAAAGCCCACACATGGATCAATTTGGAATTGCCAGTTACCCTAATCTTCTCTGCAAGAAATACTATGCTCAGGCGACCGAACTACTGTTTTCGTGTTTGTCAAATTAACGCGCAAACGAGTTATATCGGATTAGAAAAATAAAATATATATCACTTTTGCACATTTACATAAATTGGAATCACATGAGACTGGACTTTTCTTGAAACATCTTTGTAGTTTATATCAGGCACAAGCGTAAATTAATTGAAAATATATTACTCTTACATTTTATTGGTGATTGTATAAATATATGTATTTACTTATGAAAGGGTAGACTGAACAGTTGTCTTGAGTATTAACCGCAGTTATTATGTTGTGCGCAGTTGTTAATCATTCATTTGTTAAGATTTATGTCGAGCAAAGGGAATCGGCTTAAATCGAGAACATTCGAAACACCTGAAATCCTTGGAAACTTATCCCAGCCATTCGAATTAAATGCCTCGCGTTATTGCGCAATTGATTCATTTTATGTCGTAGATGTACTGTATTACTAGCATGGGCGGGTGAATCCCCGTGTGTGAAGCTTCTGAGGTTTTTATTGTCGGTAAAAAAGAACTGAATGTTCTGAGGTTTGAAATTATTGACATCTGATAATTTAAAGAAATCAGCTATTTTGCTCAAGACAGCAAGTGGAACAAGCTCCCTCCCGTACAACCTCTCGTTGATTACATTATGATAAATGCGTAGTCATTAAAATGTTGTAGTAAATTTATATACTAGTATGTGATACGGTTTTCTATAACAGAATAGTGTTTACTGTAAATGTGTTGTCCTACAGATATAATTTGCTGCCACATAATAGCAACTGCAATAAATACTGTCCATGAATACCATCCATCCATCCATCCATTTTCCAACCCGCTGAATCCGAACACAGGGTCATGGGGGTCTGCTGGAGCCAATCCCAGCCAACACAGGGCACAAGGCAGGAACCAATCCCGGGCAGGGTGCCAACCCACCGCAGTACATGAATACCATTGATTTTTAATTTTGTGACTGTTTCATTTGAAAGGATTTTTGATGTGATGCAGAAATGAAAATTTTTCAGTTGTTGTTTGGTGAATAATATTACAGAGGGGCAAATAGGATCATAACCTGATTTAGAGAATCACAATTCTGAACTCGATATTTAATTCAGTATTTTCTCTGTACAAAATATTACCTGTGGTTTCACATCCCCATTAACAGCAGGTGAGCTAGCACAGCTTCAAAGAAGTCAGTCCATTCCCAGTGTTTCAGTGACCTTCCAAGTTTAGGATATCATCAGTCATCTAATGGGCCTATGATACAAGCTTTGGTACACTGTGTTGACATAGTGTGCTTCATAAAAGGGATATGAATTTCAATACCTCAGTGTCAGATGGTCTATCCCTACTTTATCTTCTTCATAATCGCTGCTTGTGTTCCTAATCAGAAAGAAGAATCCAGAAACAGAAACACACATGCAGAACAGCATGAAACAGAAACAGAAGTTGAATATTCTGTATCACTTATGAGGTGCCAATCAAGCAATACAGTATATTGAATTTTGGAATAAATTGATTAGTTGTTGGCCAATGTAAGAACTTCCTTATTAGCTAAATATTTACAACAACTGATAAATACCCAGCTTCATTGTTTTCTATATAGAATTAATATATTAAATGGGTTTGCCAGTATTTAGACCAGATCGTATTACTGCAACAACATCAATGTTAATAATAAATGATGTTGTATAATCTATAACTAATAAAGACTACTGCTGTGTTCTTTGTATTGTTCTCTGAAAATATTCAATACAATTGACTATAAACCTTTATTAAAAAAGAATGTCTGACATTTGACTTAAGGAGATGGCCTGTAAATACTTTTCTGACTACCTGAATACAGCACAGTATGACACAAAAAATGGGTGTTTCTCAAGTTCTGAAACATTATTGAAGTATCTAGATGCTGTTTAAAACAGTGAACTTCATTTTATCATAGGTAGTGTTTATAGCATACACCATTGTGTTCTATATTTAAAGTGAGACTGGCTTTCTTTATCCCAGAGAGGAATATCTCATCATTTGATATTTATTTCTAAGGCCCATTCTCCATTAATCCCTTGCTATCAGACAGTTCTCCAATCACCTCTTTTATGTTAATCTACAAAGTCGCTGGGTTTTATTCCACACAGTATACTCTATCTATAGGTACAGAATTTAATTTTAAATGCAGCTGTAATTTGGAATCAGTTTAAATAATGAACTAAGCTCCAACAATTTGCCATACCTTCATATTTTAAATGTATATCGAATGATCAGATATGTGATTGTAAATGTTTTTATTATTTATTGTCATTTTCCTTCTTTTGTTACCATATGCAGAGCTCAAACTGTAAATAAGTCTATGGTCTCAGTTATAAAAATTGAGAAAGAAAAGAAATCAATGTCAATGTATAGGGGCAAACTGTTTTAAATCAGTTTCAAATACTGTATATACATTCAAACTTGAAATATATTAAGTGAATTTTGAATATATAGTGAAAAGTGACTCATATTGAGCGAATTTTAAATACATGCAGACAGATCTAATGTAGATTAAAACAAATTTGATTATATAAAATCACCCTTGATATATATGAAGTGAACCTTGAACAAATTCAATTGAGATAAATAAGTGAGAGCTCCAATTCTCAGCACTACACTTCCAATTCTCAGCACTACACGCCACTTTCTACGCCTTGTGATATTTGCCCGGACACCACCAGTCGGAGACCACATCTTTATACAAAATACTTGTTTTATTTTCCTTTTCTACAACACAACACAGTCCCGCACAACTCATAGTGCCTCTAGCCCCAGTCAACCTTCTCCTGGGCCTTCTCTCTCCTCGTCCCTGGGCCACCTGTCCGCTCTCTCCATGAGCTTCGTCCTGCTCCTGCTCCCGACTCCAGCTCGGTGATTGGAGGGAGGCGGCCCCTCTTATCTTCACCCGGATGAGCTCCAGGTGCTCTACCTGATGTCACGTCCTGGTGTGGCGGAAGCATCAGGAGGGCACCCGGAAGCACTCTGGGTGACCCTGGAAGGATCGTCCTCCATGGGTGTGGCGGAAGTAAATAAGTCCTGGGCTCCATGAGGCTCGGGGCGCCCCCTGGCGGTGGATACAGGCCTCCACGAACTTGAGCCTCCCTGCTCCCCTTCCTTGGCCCTCTTCTGCTCCAGGGTGGTTGCCCCCTCGTGGCTCGGAGGACAAATATGCCACCTCTCAGTCCTTCCAGGCGTCCCAGCCGGGTCTGACCCCCAGCCATGTATAACATCCTATATAAGCACACAGCTACAGTATGCTTACAATGTTCTTCCAGTAACGATGACAAGCAGTTCGCTATCCAGCTTGAGGACTGATATCCCTATTCCCGAACTTCACAGCCATTATTTACGACATCTGAGAGGGAATAATGCTTTCAGTGTTGGCAGAAAAACAAATTCATTGAGGGCCAGAGCGTGGTTATAATTTAAATGAAACTCATGGTATTTCCAATTTATGACAATGTGTTGCTGAACTAGACTAAACAGAATTTACATAATGCAACACAGCAAGGTTGACACTGTTGCTTTACAACCCCAAAGCCAAGCAGAAACCCTGTTTATCAAACATGCATAAAGTGGCAACCATAAGTGCAAGGGTTCCTGCATAAAGAAAACCCAGTATATAACACTGAATATATTGTTCTTGGTAATGAAAGAGAGAGAGAGAGAGGTTGGGAGCATGCACTGATACAGTGTATTGCTGCACTTGCCACACGACAAACCACCTAAGGATAATGGAAGATCATAAAATAAAACAAAATCATCATCAATATTATTAAAGAATGACTCTTCTTTAGTTTAAATGCAGCTAACAAGGCTCCTAAAGTAATGCTCTTAATTCACTGTTGTTTTAATACTCAGCCATCAAGACACTTCATTGAAGATGAAGTAAAATTTCACAAAGACTACTTTGTTACATTTCAATTTGATAAAAAAATCTTTTTTTATGTGTTACTCACACAATTTGGTTTGTAGTGGTGGCCAAGAAAAAAATGTAATCTCATGTTTTTGTGGAGAAAGGACATCACAACATTTCAGATAGAATGGGACCCTATAGTGACCAACTATATCAAAATGCATATTTTTTGCTAAAATATTATTGAACCAGTACAGCAAAATCCCTCTTTAGTAAAATAGGCACAATGGTAAGCTTGTCTGTTTTGATCACGTCATGTATTTAGGAACCTCTGTTCACCAGACCTGCTAGCCATTGTATACCTCTTTCTTTGTACATCTAGTCAGTTTTGTTTATATCAAAGTCTAGCCCAAAGATTCCTCTTTCTTTGTGTTTTTTGTTGCTTTTGTTCATCTGACATTCCAGCACTCTTGTGGACTCTAGACAACATTACGCCCAGGCACAGATGCCTGATGCCAGACGTTTAGTCGTTTTTTTATATATATATATATATATATATATATATATATATATATATATATATATATATTTATATATATATATATATATATATATATATTTATATATATATATATATATATATATATAAAATTAAAAAAAATCCTGGGAAAGAAAGTGTAGGGAGATGAAACGTGATCTTCACACGAAAGAGATTGGCCACGGAGCGTCTCGCGGGGACCTTAAACATGACACTTTGTGCCAAGAGAGTGACCCAGGACGGTCTCGCGGGGACATAGAACATGAGATTCTTGCAAGACACGTCCTACTTACAACAATATCAAATAAGACCACGGGCAGCAAAACACTCAGTCGTGCCAAGGCTTTGAGCACACAGAGATCCAGGGTCTCAGCGCATATAAAGTGTATAAGGACAATACGTTATAGATAAAATGTCGACAACTAAGCGAAGAAGAAAGAGCAGCACGGAGAAAAGAGACTCAAAAGCGTTTGAGTGAAAAAAATGCAAAAAAAGAAAAAGAATAATTGCGGTGCAAATTCAGAAAATAAGGAAAGTAATAATCAGCCTGGAACAAGTGGAACTGAAAAAAAAGCACATCCAATCGGGCTCAGAACTAAAAGACAAAGAGTAAAAGTAGAAAAAAAAGTAGAACTTCATAAAGATGTTCAAAAAACATTGGCGCTATACACATGCAGAGCAGGTTAGAGATTATGAAAGCAGTGGAATTGGAAAGGGTAAAAAAAAACGATGACGCGATACATATGCAGAGAAAGGTAAAGAATATGAAAGCAGTAAATTTCGAAAGTATTGTAGTGTCCCAGGCAGGTTTAAGCCTTTTTTTTTTTTTTTTGAGTGACTGTTAGGTTCGATTGAGGGAGGGCGGAGTACAGCACGGAAGACTGACAGCGGGGTATTGATTGATGCGGAAAGGGGGGGGGGCAGGATGGGAGGAGGGGTTGTAGAGGGTGCTAGAAGGTTGTGTTTGGGGTTACGAAGTTGTTGTTCTTTTTCTTGATTTTTCAAGTAAAACTTTTGTGAGACTTTACTACGTCTGTCTGGTTTTTTTTTTACTTCTCTTTTCGAGTCGGATGTGGAGGTCGATACAGTATCAAAAAAAGATAGTAAAGATAGCATTAGCACAAACAAAAGGAAATTATCACTCAAAAAAAGGGAAAATAATCATCACGGATCAGATGTAATTGAAAAAATAGCAGGATAAAATAAATAAAATAAAATAAATAAAATAAATAATAAATAAAATAAAATAGCGAGGTCAGAAAAAAAAGACAAAGAGTATAAAACAAAGTAAAACGTCATAAAGAGGTTAAAAAACAAGGGGGCCAAACACATACAGAGCAGGTTATAGATAATGAAAACAGTAGAATTCAAAAGACTCAAAAAAAACGTAGGCACGAAACACATGCAGAGCAAGATACAGAATATATAAGCAGAAAAAAACAAAAGTGTCAAAACAAAGAAATTAACATTGCATTAGCGCAAACAAAGAGAAATTATTACTCGGAGAAATAACGAAAAGGCGAATAGAGATCGAATATATGGACATAGGTGATATGTCTGAAGTTTAAGTCAGAGAATTTCAAAAACGGTGTTTACCTCACATGCATTTATTGGTTACTTTGCAAAAAAAAATTATTAGCTGCTGATGATGCAGATCATTTTGTCTGTGCTGAAATTCCAAACAGAGAAACCTATCCTGAATTATGGTACAAAGTCATTAAACACATGTCTCACAGACTTCATTTAAAAGATTCAGCATGTTGGGGCTCTAAAGATTCCAAATATTGTTTTTAAAGAAGTTCTGAAGTAAAAGTGAAACTAATGAAATAGCAACAATTTAAAGAAAAAAAAATTCTTAAAAGTGTGTATCTGGAAAACCAAACACGGAGGTTGGCGAGTGAACCGAGCAGGTGGCGAAGCCCCATAGTATTATAAAAGAAAATCTTGAGACGAGACTATTGCCAAGAGATATTTTTCAAGTCCTGCCCTCTTCTCATCCATTTACGGTTTACAGCCCACAGTCCTCTCACCTCTCATTTGTGTGAATGCTTTTGTCAGACACAGTTCCTGCACTCTCAGCTCTTATAAATTTTAACGTTTTCCTCATTTAAGTTCCCAAAAAAATAAGACTTATTATGTCCAAATCTTATTGAAGAATTTCATCCCAAAGGGTTATCAACAGAAGTAATGAGTACACGGGCAATCCTAGCACCGAGAAATGATGAAGTCAAACGAATTAACGTGAAAATTGTCGAACGGTTACACGGCAAATTAGTTACATGCGTATCCATCCATGGTTACATGCTGAAACAGTTGGTTGTGATGGTGCGTAAGATGAAAACATCAACTTACAATATCCCATAGAATATCTACAACCGTTAACACCGTCCGGTCTTCCACTGGCTGAATTACTGTTGAAAGAAGGATGTATCGTAAAGTTATTGCGTAATTTATGTATGAGTGATGGGCTATGCAATAGGACAAGATTAGTTGTCGTATTAAAACGTTTACAGTTTCCTGTTAGAATAGCTTTTGCTATGACAATTAACAAATCGCAGAGGCAAACATTCGAAAAAGTCGGTTTATTTATTAGAGAGAAAGAAACGATATTCACTCATATGTTGCCTTGTCACAATGTAACTCCAAACATGGAATCAAAATTCAATGTGATATTGATGAAAAGTTAATTCCAAATACAGTGGAACCTTGGGTCACGACCGTAATTCGTTCCAAAACTCTGGTCGCAACCCGATTTGGTCGTGACCCGAAGTAATTTCCCCCATAGGATTGTATGTAAATACAATTAATTAGTTCCAGACCGTATGAGCGTACCTGTATGTAAATAAATATTTTTTTAAGATTTTTAAGAACAAAAATAGTTAATTATACCATAGAATGCACAGTGTAATAGTAAACTAAATGTTTACTTACTTCTTCTGTAATGTTTACTTCTTCTGCTTGGGCTCTCTTTCTCGCTCGCGCTCTCTCTTGCTCGCTTGCTGCACAGTGAATGCACAGGGAGAGACTGAATACGTGCAGAAATCATAGGCGCGTACGAACCGGAAGGGAAACTGGCTTGTTCGTCACCCGAGTGTGTGGTCGTGAAAAGTTTGGCAAACTTTTTGGTTGTAACCCGATTTGTACGTGGTCCGGATGTTCGTGACCCGAGGTTCCACTGTACTGTTTTTACTGAAGTTTTACAGTAAAAGTGTAAGTTTAAAAAGTATTTGCGTGTTAATTTGAAAGCCAAACAGAACAAAAACGTATAACGCAATGAATACCACTAATGCAATATGAAACATAATTTTCTTTTGAATTATTACGTTTTACTATTTTTTACTATGGTTAATTACTCGCTGTAATGTAAGGTCTATTATGCATATATAGCAATTCCCATGAAAATAACAGTCTGTTTAAATTGTACATCCGCTTCCCCATATGCGAAGTGGCTAGCGCATAGCGCCTGCCCGGGGGTTGGCGAGCGAAGCGATCGGGGGGCAGAGCCCCCTAGTTTATATATATATATATATATATATATATATATATATATATATATATATATATATATATATATATATATATATATATATATACATATATATACATAAATATATATAGAGATTGATAGATAGATAGATACTTTATTAATCCCCAAGGGGAAATTCACATACTCCAGCAGCAGCATACTGATAAAAACAATATTAATTAAAGAGTGATAAAAACGCAGTGCAAGTTAAAAAATGCAAGGTGGAGAGTGCAAGGCAGGTATAACAGTCAATAACATTGTATAATGTTAATGTTTACCCCCCGTGGAATTGAAGAGTCGCATAGTGTGCGGGAAGAATGATCTCCTCAGTCTGTCAGTGGAGCAGGACAGTGACAGCAGTCTGTCGCTGAAGCTGCTCCTCTGTCTGGAGATGATACTGTTCAGTGGATGCAGTGGATTCTCCATGATTGACAGAAGCCTGTTCAGTACCCGTTGCTCTGCCACAGATGTCAAACTGTCCAGCTCCGAGCCTACAGTAGCACCTGTCTTCCTCACCAGTTTGTCCAGGCGTGAGGCATCCCTCTTCTTTAAGCTGCCTCCCCAGCACACCACCGCGTAGAAGAGGGCGCTTGTCACAACCGTCTGATAGAACATCGGCAGCATCTTATTGCAGATGCTGAAGGACGCCAGCCTTCTAAGGAAGTATAGTCGGCCCTGTCCTCTCTTGCACAGAGCATCAGTATTTGCAGTCCAGTCCAGTTTATCATTCAGCTGCACTCCCAGGTATTTATAAGTCTGTCCCCTCTGCACACAGTCACCTCTGATAATCACGGGGTCCGTGAGGGGCCTGGGCCTCCTAAAATCCTCCACCAGCTCTTTGGTTTTGCTGGTGTTCAGTTGTAGGTGGTTTGAGTCGCACCATTTAACAAAGTCCTTGATTAGGTTCCTATACTCCTCCTCCTGCCCACTCCTGATGCAGCCCACGATAGCAGTGTCGTCAGCGAACTTTTGCACGTGGTAGGACTCCGAGTTGTATTGGAAGTCCGATGTTCTGTAGGCTGAACAGGACCGGAGAAAGCACAGTCCCCTGTGGCGCTCCTGTGCTGCTGACCACAATGTCAGACCTGCAGTTCCCGAGACACACATACTGAGGTTTGTCTGTAAGATAGTTCACGATCCATGCCACCAGGTATGAATCTACTCCCATCTCTGTCAGCTTGTCCCTAAGGAACAGAGGTTGAATGGTGTTGAAGGCGCTAGAAGTCCAGAAGCATAATTCTTACTGCACCACTGCCTCTGTCCAAGTGGGAGAGTGATCGGTGTAGCACGCAGATAATGGCATCCTCCGCTCCCACCTTCTCCTGGTATGCGAACTGCAGAGGTTCGAGGGCGTGGCAAACCTGTGGCCTCAGGTGGTGAAGCAGCAGCCACTCCATGGTCATCATTATATGTGACGTCAGGGCGACAGGCCTGAAGTCATTCAGCTCACCAGGACGTGAGATCTTTGAGACTGGGGTGATGCAAGATGTTTTCCAAAGCCTCTGGACTCTCCCCTGTTCCATGCTCAGGTTGAAGATGCGCTGTAGAGGACTCCCCAGCTCCAATGCACAGGCCTTCAGCAGTCGTGGCGATACTCCATCTGGACCCACTGCTTTTCTGGCACGAATATCTCCTCAGCTCTCTGCTTACCTGGGCTGCTGTAATTGTGGGTGGGGGAAGACTCTCTCCTATGCTGGTATCAGCAAAAGGATGGTGGAGGATGAAGTACTCTGAGGTGAGAGTGAAAGTGGGTTATGGTGGTCAAACCTGCTAAAAAAGTTGTTCATCAGGTTTGCTTTCTCCCTGTCTCTCTCGATGGCGGCACCCTGCTTTGAGCTGTAGCCAGTGAAGATCTTCATCCCATCCCACACTTCCATCATGCTGTTATTCTGCAACTTTTGCTCCAGTTTTCTCCTGTACTGCTCCTTCGCCGCCCTGAGCTGGACTCGGAGTTCCTTCTGCACGCGCTTGAGCTTATGCTGATCACCGCCTTTAAAAGCCCTTTTCTTCTGGTTCAATAAGCCCTTGGTGTCACTTGTAATCCATGGCTTGTTGTTAGCATAGCAGCATACTGTTCTCTTGGTTTGAAGTGAGGCTGAAGCAGAACCAAGTTATGATCTGCTTTCCCAAGCCCAGGCAGTGGGGGGTGGGGGTTGCAATCCACATGCTGGGAGAAGGCAGGTAATGTTTTGTCCAGCGTTGCATGGTTAAAATCTCCAGAGATTAGCACAAGTGCCTCAGGGTGCTGTGTTTGTAGTTTAGCAACATCGGAGTGGATGATGTCACCCACTATCTCCACCTCCGCGCCAGGAGGAATGTAAACAATAACAACAATGACGTGTCCAAACTCTCTGGGCAAGTAATAGGGACACAGACTTATGACCAACAGTTCCATGTCCCTGCAGCAAGTGGAGATTTTGATGTTTACATGTCCAGGGTTGCACCACCTTGTGTTCACATAGAGAACAGGTCCTCCTCCTTTCTGCTTCCCGCAGGTATTTGCATCTCTGTCCGCTCTAATTGTACTAAACAATTAGCTCCACATTAGCATCTGGGATGCTAGTTGTTAGCCATGTTTCACAAAAGCACCACCAACTGCATTCTCTGCAGGTTCTGACATTTTTTACCAGCGCAGCCAGTTCATCAATCTTATTTGGTAGTGAGTTCACATTTCCCATGATCACAGAAGGCACTGAAGGCTTGTTTCGCCACTTCCTCGCTAGCTGCTTAGCCTTTAGCTTAGCACCGGCTCTGCTGCCACGATACGGCCTTCTTACCTCGTCAGGTAAATAGGGAACCACAACGGCACAGGCCTTTGTTCTCAATGCTAGAAGTTGACTACCTGAATAGACGAGTCTTGGCATGTAAAAATCCATGTCCAAGTAGTAAAAAGTGTCCAGGAAACGAGTCCACATAAAAGAAAGTGGTAGGAGTGATCAGAAAGATAGAGAAAAAGGTAGAAAGATAAAGAAGATAAAATCCTACACGGAGCTGCTGGAAAGGCTGCCACTCACGGCAGAGCCTATTCTATTCAGTATATATACAGTATATATATATATATATATATATATACTGTATATATATATATATATATATATATATATATATATATATATATATACTGTATATATATATATATATATATATATATATATATATATATATATATTTTGTCGCAGGTGGCTCGGTGCGGCACACAATCTGCTGCCTATTTAAGGAGCCGCCGCCCTGCACTCAAGGCTGAAGTCGGGTGAGGAGGTGGACAAGGTCAGAGGAGGTGGCAAGGAGAGGCCCTGAGTGTGTTGTGTGAAGAGAAAGAGAGATGGCTTGTGAAGAGCCAGGACTTTGGGAGACTGTGGAGTTTGTTGGTGTGGTGCACTTAGACTTGTATCATATTAATCGTATAAATAAACGTGTGGTGATGGAGGAAAAGGTGTCTGCCTGTCTGTGTCCGGGTCGCCTATTCCACAGTGGCGTAGTCGCACAGGATGCTCTGCCTGGTGCAAGGCAGGGACCTGCATTTAATAGATTGTTTGTGGACGGCCCGGCACAGCAGGCAACCTCACACACGTGCCGCAGGGGCGGCGTGCACCCAATGCAGTGGTCCGGTATGGGACTTGGTGTTTCAGGGGCGGCTCACCGACGCGGTGGCCAAGAAGGAGGCTGCCGAGAAGGAGAGGCTGCAGCTGGGGAAGCCGCAGCAGCAGCGGAGCTGCCCGGAGAATCACTCTCCAGTGAGAGAGGGGAGCGAGATGGCCGGCCAGAAGTCCCTCCTCGTAACAGGCACGGGATTGGACAGCGTGTCCTGTCCTCTCGCCAGCGATCGGTCGGAGGCGAGAGCAGGGAATGTCCGTCCCGTGCTCCAAAGAAACCCGAGTGGGCCGCAGGGAAGGGCCCATAGAGAGCAGTCGGTAAGTGGAACTACTCATAAGGTAAGCCCACCGCCGGCTGCTTCTCTCTCCTTGGCGGTGATTTTACAGGGCCTGCAAGAACAACTGTGCCTTGTGCTGTCACCGCCGGCCGAGCGATGTGCCCTCCAGGCGGAGACGCTGGAGTCAGGAGGGATGGCAGTGGCGTCGAATCGAGAGCCGCAGGCAACAGAGGATCAGCACGCTGCAGGAGCTCCTGGACGGAGAGGCACAGCGGGGAAGGTAAGGGAGACCGACCTCGTGAAGCTCCGGACGCCAGCGGGGCTGGGTCTGCCCTCTTACAATGGGCAGATCCGAACCGTCGCGGCGTCCCACAGTAAACGGAGGAAGCGGCTTGTGGAAGCCAGTTCCTCCGATATGGGAGGACGTGCTGCGGAGCACGCATGTACTTCAAAGGGCCGTCCTCTGCGGATGCAGAGGAGAAACCCGCAGCTTGAGAGGTGGAAACGGAGCGTGATCCCACTGGTGGTCCCGTGGCGGGGAGCACGGACTGCTCGGGCTGGGAGGCTGAGAAAGAGAGCATCGGGGTGCCAATCGGAGCGGAGAGCATTGGCCCAACTGAGAAGACGAGCCGAGGGGCTGCGTCAGGGCAACGTCCCTGCCCCTTGTTTTTCTGTTTTCTTTGCAGGATCGGGCCCTAGGCTACAGTGTGTTGGCTTGCCGCCGAGGGGTTCTCGTCCTCGCGGAACGGTCCGCTGGTCCCTGGAGGTCTCAGCTAGTGGGGGAGTCATGTTGCAGGTGGCTGGGTGCGGTATGCAATCAGCCGCCTATTTAAGAAGCCGCCGCCCTGCAATCAAGGCTGGAGTCGGGTGAGGAGGTGGACAAGGTCAGAGGAGGCAACAAGGAGAGGCCCTGAGTGTGTTGTGTGAAGAGAAAGAGAGACGGCCTGTGAAGAGCCAGGACTTTGGTAGACTGTGGGGTTTGTTGGTGTGGTGCACTTAGACTTGTATCATATTAATTGTATAAATAAACATGTGGTGATGGAGGAAAAGGTGTCTGCCTGTCTGTGTCCGGGTCGCCTATTCCACAATATATTATATATATATATATATATATATAATATTAGGGCTAGGAATCAATTAAAAAAATTAATTAATCATATAAATGTATATAATTAATTGCGATTAATTGCATCTATAACATTAAAGCATGTAATCATGTGATTGTAAAGTTCAATACATAAATCATTAAGTAAATACACACTGAATCAGAAATTTAATGTAGAATCAACAAAAAGGAACTAAAAAAAAATAATGGCATATTTTAAACTTAAATAATGACCTTAAACGTGAACTTTTAACAAAATACTACTTAAGTACAGCCTGAATTTGAATGCCTTCCTAAACAGTAAGTTGAAAAGAAGGCAATAAGAAAAGGAGGCCAACATATTAATTATCAAATTAGCATGGCATATGAAACACAGATTTGAATGCACTACTGAAGACTGATTTATTTGAAAGAATAAGCATCTCTTAAATGGGTATACATTAAAACTTGTGTTAAAACTCCATAAATACTATCCTCACTTGTTCATCACCATCAACGGCTCGTAATCTGCACAAGTGTTTTTCAACTGGTGCACTGAGGAAATAACAGTGTTGTGCTCCTGGGTCCTGACCTGAGAGAGACACGCTTCTCAGGTGGTTGAGACCTGTCTGAGGAGGATGGGACTACCTGGGGAAGCTGACATAAAAGCAGCTCTATGATCACCATTTTGCAGAGACAGCACTTAGTGTTCTTTAGCAGCCAGGAGCCATCTGCATGGTGCATGCTCACCAGCGACTTTCACAGAGTTTAGGGCCTGTGGACATACAAGTTGCCTCTGCAGAGAGAGGACCATCTGTATGAGCAGGCAAAGGGACAAAGCAGCTGAAAAAGTGGCCACTATATGCTGTGTCTCTGAGCTGTTTTTTTTTGCCGCCCCCCCCAAAACCTCCAAACCCCGTCCCGCCTCCTTGGACAGTTCAGCGCATGCTTTTGTGGGTGGTAGAATTGTGGCGTGCCTTGGGATTTTTTGGGTTACAAAAAGTGTGCCACTGCAGAAAAGCTCTCCGTAGCTGCTATTTTGCTTAAAAACTGACACCGTGCATTACTTGAACTATTATGTTGCGTTCTTTGCATCAATTAGGAAAGATTCTGCAAACATGAATCATGGGTAGGGAAAATCATTACACTTCTGTTTTGTAGAATTTTTTTCATTATATTAGAGCAGTCAGCACTGTAAGCTACCTTATGGGCCGGCAAATTAAATACAGAATAACTAGATACTTATTTTGATTTTATTGACACTGAAATATAACTTATTTAGCACTTATGTGATAAGACTATGATTCAGTCTTCTTAGAGAAATACAAAATGAAAAAATTTTTACCTTTGCAACTCTTCTCTAGCATTGCATAAGGACTGCCATAAACCCCTACTCCCCTGCACCTATGTCAGTATGTATAAATCAAGAAAATGGGCACCAGGGCTTCGTATTGACATGTGGTGTATTGTTGGGAGACCTGTAATACAAAATGTTAAACCTTTAAATTAAAATTTTATTTCATAACATTTTAAAGTTAGTATATAAATATGGTACTAGATATGTATGTAATTCTTTGGTTACACACTTAACTTATTTATATTATTGTTTTGTAATGTTAAAAAAAAACATGAAAATGTGAAATTGCAACTCTGAACTAAAGCACTGCCTGCACCATTTGCAGCATTTTTAATGCATTAAACAAACCACATTAATCGGAAAAATTAACTTTCCCAGTGTGACGATGCGGGTTTGCAGCATGCTCCCATCTGCTGTCCGGGAGCCCTTAAACCCAACACCGTCGGTAATGTTACCGATGAGCTAAGCAGTGAGGCAACAACATAGCAAGGGGATGGTACAAAAGTGTCAAGTGCTTTTATTTAAAATCCAACAAAACAATGTCCAAATAAGCAAGTGCAGTGCTTCCCAAAAAGAGTCATTAAATAAATAATCCATTAAAACAAAACGTGGAGGTTAAAAACAATAGAAAAACAATCTTTTAAAAACGAGGTTTCAACAACGCTGGAAACAGTACTTTAAAACATTTACAGAGCCCGGTGCTTCTTTTACCCTAGCGTCTCTCCTGCTTCTCCCATTTGGGCCCTGCAGCAGGCGAATCGCTCTCTCAGCAGCTGACCTTCACTCTGCTTAACCCGTCTGGAGGCCTCCCGATTCCTGACTTCGGTCGCACACTCATCCCAGACCGAGACTTGGTTTCCTTGATGACCAGGACGCTCACAACAAGAACTTCACCCACCAAGCCTCCCAACTCCCGCTTCCTTCCCGGCCTTACACGGCCAGTCGTCCTTCTGCAGGTCAGTCCCGTTACTCCCTACAATGCTCAGTGGGAGCAACCGTTTCCTTCTGCCCCCACCGAGTGTTGGCCAAACACCCTTCTTGGGACTCACCATCCAGCTGCCTGTCTGTGAGCCTGCACGCGCTCGCTCGCTCACACCGGCTCTTTCACCACCCTGCTTCGTACTCGCCAGCAACCTCCGTCTTTCTCTCTTTCCTTTCTCTTTCTTCTCTCCCCTAGCCGGCTCGCGCTTCTATATATGAGGCAATCAGCAGCTCCTGGGAACAATTACGGATGTGGACCGTTTCTCACCTGTGCACTTAGGTGAGAAACACCCACACCACGAACTCCTGAGGAACCGCGTCGGCCACACACCACCACGCCCCCTTGCTAAGCCGCGAGCGTGGTGATTATTTATTTTAAAAGTGGCCCTTGATGAGAGCTGGGGACCCACTATACCACACCCAGACCTAGTAAATATATATATATATATATATATATATATATATATATATATATATATATATATATATATATATATATATACACTGTATATATATATATACTGTATACAGTAATCCCTCCTCCATCGCGGGGGTTGCGTTCCAGAAACCCCCGCGAAAGGTGAAAATCCGCGAAGTAGAAACCATATGTTTATATGGTTATTTTTATATTGTCATGCTTGGGTCACAGATTTGCACAGAAACACAGGAAGTTGTAGAGAGACAAGAACTTTATTCAAACACTGCAAACAAACATTTGTCTCTTTTTCAAAAGTTTAAACTGTGCTCCATGACAAGACAGAGATGACAGTTCCGTCTCACAATTAAAAGAATGCAAACATATCTTCCTCTTCAAAGGAGTGCACGTCAGGAGCAGAGACTGTCAGAAAGAGAGAGAAAAGCAAACAAATCAATAGGGCTGTTTGGTTTTTAAGTATGCGAAGCACATCGGCACAAAGCTGTTGAAGGCGGCAGCTCACACCCCCTCTGTCAGGAGCAGAGAGAGAGAGAGACAGAGAAAAACAAACAATCAAAAATCAATACGTGCCCTTCGAGTGTTTAAGTATGCGAAGCACCGTGCAGCATGTCGCTTCAGGAAGCAGCTGCACAGAAGGGAGCAACGTGAAGATAATCTTTCAGCATTTTTAGACTAGTGTCCGTATCGTCTAGGTGTGCGAACAGCCCCCCTGCTCAGTCCCCCTACGTCAGGATCAGAGAATGTCAGCGCAAGAGAGAGAAAGAGAGAGAAAAGTAAGTTGGGTAGCTTCTCAGCCATCTGCCAATAGCGTCCCTTGTATGAAATCAACTGGGCAAACCAACTGAGGAAGCATGTACCAGAAATTAAAAGACCCATTTTCCGCAGAAATCCGCGAACCAGCAAAAAATCTGCGATATATATTTAAATATGCTTACATATAAAATCCGCGATAGAGTGAAGCCGCAAAAGGTGAAGCGCGATATAGCGAGGGATTACTGTATATATATATATATATATATATATATATATATATATATATATATATATATATACAGTTAGGTCCATAAATATTTGGACAGAGACAACTTTTTTCTAATTTTGGTTGTGTACATTACCACAATGAATTTTAAATGAAACAACTCAGATGCAGTTGAAGTGCAGACTTTCAGCTTTAATTCGGTGGGGTGAACAAAACGATTGCATAAAAATGTGAGGCAACTAAAGCATTTTTTTAACACAATCCCTTCATTTCAGGAACGCCGAAGAAGTTCTGAGAATCAAGTGAACTGTGAGTTATTGAAATAGCATATCATTGCCAGCTGAAAACAAGATAATTTGAGAGTGAAACGAAGAAAAATGTCATTACAGGAACCTTTGCCGAATTTGATAGTAGTATTGAGGACTGGCAACTTACGCTGAAAGAGTGCAATTGTAATGATAAGCTAATGGAGTAGCAGATAAAAAGAGAGTTTCTGTGCTACTGACTGTGATGGGCGCAAAGACGTGCTAATTGCTCCGTAGTTTCTTAACTCCTACCAAACTGGCGGATAAAACATGTAAGGAGATTGTCGACAAGAGCATTTAAACCCCAAACTGTTGGGTTGCATTTCCACAAGCGGAATCAATCTAACAGTGAGAGCATTTATGAATACATGGCAGAGTTGAACAGGCTTTCAGAGAATTGCCAGTTTGGAGCCGGTCTATCGGAGACTTGTAGGTGGACTGCATACAAAAGAGGCTTTTAACAGAAAAAAGATTTAACACTGGAACATGCTTTGACCATCGCAGTATCAATGGAAAATGCTACAAAAGATGCATTAGAACTACGACATGGAGCAACAGAAAGTGCCACTAACAAAGTGTTCGTTAGGCAGAAATGTTACTGTGGCACGATGCAAACGATTGTTGGTTCAAAGAAAAGGAATGCAGACAATGTCATATGAAAGGTCACATTGAGTGAGTGTGTAGAGCAGAGAAAAACAGCATACTTAGCAAAGACAGCGGTCATACAGGGAAGCGAAAGGTAACAAATGTGCATTAGATGGCCGAAAAGGCATCATATTCAAGTGACACTAGTTCAGACACTGCTGACCTGTCTTTCTTGGCGCTTTATAGCATTAGTGGAGCAGACTGCTCAGTAATTTGGAAATCTCTGGAAGTGGAAGGAGTTAAATTAAAAATGTAGTTTGCTGAATACAAACAACTGTTTTCACAAATACCACAATAATATTAAATACATATTTAGGAGAAAAGTTGTCTCCAGGTGGCAAAATAACTGTTAAATGTGAAGATGAGCAGTAGTTGTTAGACTTGTACATTCTAGAAAATGGGGGCCCAGTTTTATTTGGATGGGAATGGCTCAAGAACATACAGCTAGACTGGCATGCTTTAAAGGCACTACAGGTGTTGCCAAATAGTACTGATAAGGACACAAGTAAACATCTAGGTGGGATACTGGCAAATGCTGATGACATACAGTATTTCAAAAAGATTAAGAACACTAAAGGGAATAAAGGCTAAAATGGAGATAAAACAAAACACCACTCCAAGGTTTTTTAAGGCTTGACCTGTGCTTTATGCAATTCATCCCAGATTGGCGGCTGAGCTGGAATGCTTGGAGAAGGCAGGGATCTTCTCTAAGGTAGAGTGGAGTGAATGGGCTATCTCCATTTTACTGCCTGTAATAAAAAAGGAAAAGAAAGAAACATATGCATTTGTGGAGACTTTAAGTAGCCATAAATTCAATACAGTATAGTACAATATCCCCTACCTTGTATTGAAGATATATTTGCTCCATCAGTTGGAGAAAGCTTTACAAAACTTGATTTAGCCCAAGCTTATCTTCAAATGGAAGTGGAAGATACCTCAAAGAAATTCTTAACATAATTAATACATACAAGGGGTTTATCGGTATAATCATCATGTTTTTGGAATAGCCTCTGCTCCAGCCCTTTGGCAGAGCTCCATGGACCAAGTACAAAAAGGTATTTCAGGAGCCCACTACTATCTGAATGGTATAATTATAACAGGGAAGAATAATGAAGACCACTTAAATAATTTGCAGCAGGTTTTGACCAGATTACATAAATATGGCTTAAGAGTAAATAAGGATAAGTGTGAATTTTTCAAAGATTACATATCTTACTGTGGACATTTCATTGACAAAGACAGACTTCATAACTTCATAAACCATTACCACAACTTTCTTCCCAATCTGTCCACAGTGGTAAAACCCCTAAATGAATTGTTACAGACTGGATCAAAATGGAAGTGGACAAGTTGTAAATAAGCTTTTCAAAAGGCAAATAAATTTATAACAGCAGATGTAGTGCTGACACGTTATAATCCGTCTTTACCTATCAAATTGGAAGGTGATGCATCCTTGTATGGAATTGGTGTGCTATTAACATATACGTTCCCAGATGGCTCCAAAAGGCCAATAGCCTTTTGCATCTAGATCAATAACAGCAGCTGAGAGCAATTATGCTCAAATTGATAGGGAAGCTCTTAGTTTAATTTGGGGTGTAAAGAAATTCCAATAGCCTACTACTTATATGTTTATCCTGGTAACTGATTACCAACTCCTAGTCACAATATTTAATATGAGAAAGGGTGTTTCAATGATGACATCTGCATGGCTTCAGCGATGGTCACTTTTTCTGGGAGATATATGATATTGAATATAAAGGGACTAAATTACATGGAAATGTAGATGGGCTGTCACGTTTTCCACTGAAGACCACAGAGGAGTCAGATGCTCTTGATTCAGCTGATGTGTTTTTATAAAACTGTTGTTGATCACTTGCTTGTCACAAATGCACTTATAGATAGAGATACTGATCCAGTTTTATCAAAAGTGTATGAGCTTTCCCTAAAAAATTAGCCAGCTCATACAGACTTGTATCCCACATTTACAGTGAGAAAAGACCAACTATCAGTCTGTCAAGGTACCCTCATGTGTGGGTCAAGAGCCATCATACCAGCTAACTTGCATAACAGAATGTTAGACTACTGAATGAGGTACATTTAAGCACAGTTAAAATGAAAAGCCTAACTCATAGCTGTATGTGGCGGCCAGGAATAGATAAAGAAATAGAGTATTTAACTATGATGTGTTCTGGAAGTCAAAAAGTACAAAATTCACCCCCTTATCATCCCTGCACCCATGGGAATGGCCTTCAATGCCTTGGCAAAGAGTACATGTTGACCCTTCCAAGATTTAATGTTTTTATATGGAGTAAGATTGTAGCAGTGCTACTTAAGAACTGCATCTCCCAGCAGTCCCTGCTGGGGCTGCTGGGGTCAAAGGTAGCCACAGGCAGATAAAAGGAGGGCAGAGGGCAAAGAGAGAAAAAAAGTTTTGTTTTTGGTTTGTATTGTTGCGGTTATTTGTCGTCTCTCCTGCTGTTATTTGAACTGTGATCATTTTTGTCTTGGACTGTATTCGTTTGTTGGGGTCTGGATTGTCTGTCTACTTGTTCACTGAGAGCTGTATTGGATTATTGGATTTTTCGGAAGAGTGGAGCGCTCCCGAATCAACCATCAACCATCAACCATCAACCTCATCAGTAAATACCGCTAGGACTGTATTTTTCCTTCTCCATTGCAACTTACAGAATCGCTGGACTTAACTTGGTCACTATTCATCTTTCAACCTGTTTCTTATATATGGACTTGGCTGTGTGGTGTTTGTGTTTATTTCGTGTATGTGTAATATCGCCGAAGGGGTCAGGGGTGGTATTACTGTTTTTATTACTCAATTCGTGTTATTATATTTATAATTGTTTGCCATTCCCAGTGTGCTTATTTGTCTCTGTGGTGAGAGTGTTTGGGTCGATCCAAGGCTGGGGACGTTCCTGGGATCTCTGCTTTTAAAATAAATAAATCACCGTCTTCTTTGGTGGTGTGAATCTTAGCGGCTCCTGACCACTACAGATTTTGGCGAGCCGGGTAGGAGCCAGGTTAATTACGTTCCCTTCTGTCCGACTTTACATACACATCCGACAGAAGCATGTCTGTTGTAAGCGCAGTGCAGGGCGAGGAGCTTGAGCTGAGTGGACCGCTGGTGGACGTACGTCCGCAGCCTAGGCCACGTCACGTTACGGTCAGAGCCCCGGAGGAAGAATTGAGCCTGCTGGATTCCCTGTGTGTCTCCAGTCCGGAGCAGCCCGAGACGGATGAGGGACGGCTTCTGCATGACCTGACGTTGCGCCTTGAACAGCTAGAGACGTGGGTGGATCACATCGCCGGCAGTTTTCTCAACCAAGATGAAACCATCCATGATCTCATCGATGCCACGGCCGCCCGAGTTTCCGGTGAGGCGGTTGTGAGGGTGCAGCGTCTGGAGCAGTCCTTCGCGAAGTGTGTGCAGCGCCTGGAAGCCAATATGAGGGAGGAGATCAGGAGGCAGGTGCAGGATAGCTGGCGTGCCGTCACGCAGCCACTGGGGCAGTTGACTCCTTTAGCGGGAGTGGGGATCAACTGGGGACAGTCGTCCTTGTCCGTTGCGATGCCGCGGATGGAGTTCCCTAAGCTGGCCCCTTAGTGTGCACCCACGGGCATTGTCGACTTTGTGGAGGAGGTCGACTTGTTCGTGGAACTGCATCCTCTGAGTGGAGCCGAGCTGCGGGGATTCCTGAACACGGCACTCAGCGGGCCGGCGCACTCTTGGTGGTTTGCTGAGCGGCACAAGTGTAACACCTGGGCGGAGTTTCGCGCTGCCTTCCTGAAAGCATTCCTCTCAGATGAATACCAGGTGCTGTTGGAAGAAAAGCTCCGGACCTTTGTACAAAAGCCATTGCAGAGTCTCAGGGACTTTGTCTTTGAGTTCCGTGCGTTGTGCCTTAAGTGGCGATCTGACATGCGTGAGGAAGAGATATTGCGACGTGTCCTTGACGCTTGTGACCCTCGGGTGGCGGCTACTCTGAGGGGGGTCGTGAAGTCGGTTGATGAGTTGGTGAAGGTGGGGTCCCGAGTGGAAAAGGACTGGGCGGCTATCGGGATTAGTGGGTCTCGAAAGGGTCCCACGTCTCGGGATGTCCCCTGTCCCAAACCACGAGGGAAAGCCTCAGTGGATCCCCGTGCCGATCTCACCCTGGTGCAAGCCACCTTGCCCCTGTTAGTGCTGCCCGTAAAAGTGCGAGGTGTCACTGGAGAGGCGGTCGTAGATACAGGGAGCACTTATACCCTTATGAAGTACAGCTTGTGGGAAAAGCTTAAAGTGCCTCATGAGCAATTAAGGGGAAGTGCAAAAGTAAAATTCTTTCTTGCGGATGGAAGGGCGCACGGGGCCAGGGGCAGGGTTCCTATGAGGCTCTGCTTACATGAGACACACTGGGAGACAGAGGTTTACATCCTGGAAGATGACCACCTGTCGATGCCCTTATTACTGGGAATGGACTCTCTTGTGTCGGTAGGTCTGACTATCCATCTGTCGCGGCTGGAGTATGAGTTGCCGGGGGGTGAAGTCCATCGGTTTGGGACGAAGGCTCAAAGCAATCTGGTTTGGCATAACTTGTGTTATTATCTCGCGCAGTTGGTGGATGAGCCCAGCCCAGTAGAGAAGGCTATTCTTGAACAGCCGGAGCTCGTTCAGCCACTGCTTAGGAGGTGGCACTCGGTGTGGACGGACAAATTGGGTCGGACTGAGGTGGTGTGTCATCACATTCACACAGTCGACCCTGTCCCTGTTCGGCACAGAGCCTACAGAGTGTCACCTCTGAAAAGAGGAATAATCAAGGAGTGGGTTGACCAGATGTTGGCAGAGGGGGTCATCGAGCCTTCCACCTCGCCATGGGCTAGCCCCACGGTACTCGTTCAGAAGGCCGACGGGACCTACCGATTCTGTGTGGACTATCGGGAGCTGAACAAGAAGACCTTGGATGACGCTTACCCCATGCCACTCATTCATGACATCTTGGAGTCTTTGCATGGGGCAGCAGTGTTCAGCTCCCTTGATTTGAAGTCAGGGTATTGGCAGGTGAGGATGGGGAAGAGTAGCATGGAAAAGACGGCCGTCATCACCCCGGAGGGGTTGTTCCAGTTTCGGGTGATGCCCTTTGGACTGAAAAACGCTGGGGCGTTATTCCAACGGCTAATGGAGCAGGTACTCCGGGGACTCATTGGGAAGACCTGATTTGTTTATATTGATGACATCATTGTATTCTCCCCATCTGTCCAACAACATCTTAAGGACCTTGACCACATCTTCCAGAAACTGCATAAGGCTCATCTCACCCTCAACATCAAGAAGTGTAGATTTCAGCAAGACCATCTGAACTTCCTCGGCCATGTGGTGTCAGCAGACGGGGTCCGAGTGGACCTGAAGAAAATTAAGTCCATCTTGGACTACCCAGCGCCCCAGGAGGTAAAAAGTCTCCAGCGCTTCCTGGGGATGGCTGGGTGGTTCCACAAATTTGTGCATGGGTTTGCCGACATCGCTGCCCCTTTGTTCCAGTTGCTGAGGAAGGGATCCCCCTGGGAGTGGTCACCAACGTGCCAGGACTCTTTTGAAAGACTCAAACAGGCCCTGATATCGCCACCAGTCCTGGCACAGCCTGATCCGTCATTAACCTTTCAGGTCCACACTGACGCAAGTGACCTCGGGCTCGGCGCCGTTCTATGCCAAACTAGCCAAGGAGAGGAAAGAGTGGTGGCCTATGCTTCTCGGTCACTAAAGGGCGCCGAGTATAATTATTCCACCACCGAGAAGGAATGCCTCGCTGTAGTGTGGGCCGTGGAAAAGTGGCGGCACTTCCTGGAGGGAACATCGTTTGAAGTCTACACTGACCATAGGGCTCTGACCTGGGCATTCAATTGCCCGAAGACCACGTCTAGGCTAACAAGGTGGGTATTGCGCCTCCAACAGTTCACGTTCAGGGTGTGCTATCGGAAGGGTTGTACTAACGTTGTGCCCGATGCCTTATCACGGGTTCACGAGCCCGCGCCAGTGGTATGTGCGGTATCGGTCTCTAACCCTTGGCCTGATCTTCCCCTGAACATGCAGGAAATCGTTCAATCTCAAGCAGCCAGTCCTGTATGTCAGGGGTTGAGAGAGGGCTCGGGGGGGAGGCCTGACCGCATACATTATAGGGAACTTCAAGGGGCACTCTATCGCTGCGTTCCAACAAAAGATCGGGGTTACCATTATCAGTTGGTAGTGCCCGAGACATATGTGCCCAAGTTCCTACAGTATTATCATGATAGCCCGATCGGTGGTCACCTTGGACGTACTAAGACACTGTTTAAAATCTTGGAGGTGGCATGGTGGCCGGCTGTACGCAAAGACGTCTGGTCCCATGTCCAGACTTGTACCACCTGTCAGCAATACAAAACCCCACCTGGTCTCCCCTCGGGACAGCTTCAGCCAGTAACCGTCACTACCCCGGGGGAAAGCCTAGGCGTGGACCTAATGGGACCATTTCCTGCTAGCAAGGACCGGAAGACCTACCTGATGGTGGTTGTGGACTATTTTACTCGCTGGGTGGAGCTATTCCCTTTGGCTAATGCCACCGCCAAGAAGATATGTTCCACCCTGAAGGATGAGATATTTACCCGATGGGGGGTGCCGAAGAACATCATCACAGATCGGGGCCCGCAATTTACCGGCTCAGAGGCTGAAGAGTTGTGGAAACAATGGGGAGTGGTTCACCTGAAAACTACAGCATACCATCCCCAATCAAATCGCACTGAGCGGGTGAATCGGACCCTGAAGACCATGATAGCATCCTTCGTCGGAGACCACCATCAGGATTGGACAAAGTGGCTGCCTGAGCTGCGGTTCACTTTGAACACGGCGGTGCACGAGGTTACAGGTGAAACCCCTGCATTGTTAGCTTTAGGCAGACAGATAAACGGTCCTCTGGAAAGGATTATTGAACTCAACCCACCTAAACCAGACACATCATCACACAATTACTTGCAAAGTATCCAACACATCACACAACAGGTAAAGGAGAGGATGGTGAGGTCCCAGTCCAGACAATCTCAATCGTACAACCAGAGACATACGCTTGTGCAATTCTCGGTTGGGGAGAAAGTCTGGATCAGGACTCATCCCCTCTCCAAAGCCTCTGAGAAATTCACTGCTAAACTGGCTTCTAAGTGGTTCGGCCCGGCTACGGTTGTCCAAAAGAAGGGACCTGTGACCTACGCAATAGAGTGGGGATTGCCAGGGAATAAAAAAATAGACACGGTAAACATCTCCAATCTCAAGCCTTGGTTCGGCCGTACACAACGGCCTGGGGGTGGGGATTGTAGCAGTGCTACTTAAGAACTGCATCTCCCAGCAGTCCCTGCTGGGGCTGCTGGGGTCAAATGTAGCCACAGGCAGATAAAAGGAGGGCAGAGGGCAAAGAGAGAAAAAAAGTTTTGTTTTTGGTTTGTATTGTTGCGGTTATTTGTCGTCTCTCCTGCTGTTATTTGAACTGTGATCATTTTTGTCTTGGACTGTATTCGTTTGTTGGGGTCTGGATTGTCTGTCTACTTGTTCACTGAGAGCTGTATTGGATTATTGGATTTTTCGGAAGAGTGGAGTGCTCCCGAATCAACCATCAACCATCAACCTCATCATTAAATACCGGTAGGACTGTATTTTCCCTTCTCCATTGCAACTTACAGAATCGCTGGACTTAACTTGGTCACTATTCATCTTTCAACCTGTTTCTTATATATGGACTTGGCTGTGTAGTGTTTGTGTTTATTTCGTGTATGTGTAATATCGCCGAAGGGGTCAGGGGTGGTATTACTGTTTTTATTACTCAATTCGTGTCATTATATTTATAATTGTTTGCCATTCCCAGTGTGCTTATTTGTCTCTGTGGTGAGAGTGTTTGGGTCGATCCAAGGCTGGGGACGTTCCTGGGATCTCTGCTTTTAAAATAAATAAATCACCGTCTTCTTTGGCGGTGTGAATCTTAGCGGCTCCTGACCGCTACAAGATCATTGTCAAAAATTTACATTTTACACGTGTCAATTACGCTTGCACTTCTGAAAATTATGCTTGCTTCTAAAAAATACACTTGCACTTCTAAAAGTTACACTTTCTTCAGAAAATTCCAAGTACAATTGTCAACCGTGAACAAACTGCCAAAAATACGTCACATTTTTGACAGAGATCGTATTTAGCCTCCTTAGAGTAGCTCCAAAGGGCAAAATGCAAAAAACAAAATAAAACCAACACAATTAAATTAATTAAACCCAACGGAAGAAAAAAAAAGTGTATGTTGAGAATAAAGTCAACATGCCGACTTTATTCTCAACATTTCCACTTTAATCCCGTAGTTTATTTTGTCATTAAAGTAGAAAGTCATAAACTTCATCTTAAAATCAATGTTTAATTTACTAGATTTTCTCAAATGCCATCCTAACTAATGTAACACATTAAATGCTTCGTATTAAGTGTTCCCCAACCGAGTTAATCGCTTATGTGCTTCTTAAACTGAGTCATGGAGAGGAGCTACAGACAGCGATCGCCACACAGAATACATTCACTCCATGATATTACTGCTCTCTGAACATTTAGAATACTAAGATATATACATGATATCATTTTCATGATGAAATGTAGTAAAGCATGTATTAAACATGTGGGGGCACAGTAGCATGGCAGTAGCGCTGCTGCCTCTCAGTAAAGGGTCCCCAGGTGTACGTTCAGTGTAGAGAACCTTTATGGCAAGTGTGACAAGGCTGCAAGAAGCTGGATGTATGAATGGCTATCCTTCCTTTACCTTTATTGTGAGCCTGGGAGAGGGCGTCAGCGTTGTCATGAAGAGACCCCTGCCAATGAATGAGCGAAAACTTGTACTGCTGCAGTTTCTGGCTTAGGTACATTACGGAGTGTTCAACACCGTCAACGCTTTGGCTCAACACGGCTCCCAAGCCTGTGTCCAAAGTGTCCGTCTGGATGACAAATGTAAGAGAAAAGTTAGGGGCTATTAATATAGGTGCTGAAGTTAGAGTCTTTTTCAAGTTGCCGAATGCAGCTTCCGCCTTGTCAGACCATACCACTAGGTTGGGAGCTCTTTTCTTCATCATGTCGGTCAAGGGCACTGCTCTCTCGGAGAAGCGAGGCACAAACCGGTGGTAGTACCCAGCCAAGCTGAGAAATGATCGGACCTGCCGTTTGTTTTGAGGACGGGCCCATGTCAGTATGGCATTTAATTTGGAACACTGTGGCCTCATGGTACCCCGGCCCACCAGGTAGCCCAAGTATTTAGCCTCTCTCAACCCAAAGAAACATTTCTTGGGATTGATTTGAAGCCCAACCTCTCCTAGTGCCTGCAACACCGCTGTGACCTGCTGTACGTGTGTCTTTCACGTGCTGGAATAGATGACGATGTCATCCAGGTAGGCAGCACAATACATGTTATGGGTTCCAGACGCTGGAAAGTTGCAGGCGCCCCGTGTAACCCGAATTGAAGGACACGATACTGCCAGTGCCCGCTAGGGGTGCTAAACACGGTTTTAGCCTTCGGAGACTCCGTTAAAGGAACCTGCTAGTACCCCTTCGTCATGTCAAGTGTGGTCAGGAACGTAGCTGGTCCCAGCCTCTTGAGGAGGTTGTCCATGTGAGGCATGGCATAAGCATTGAACTGGGAAACCTGATTAAGCCAATGGAAGTCATTGCAGAATCTCCAACTGCCAACGGGCTTAGCAATCAAGACAATGGGACTGGACCAGGGGCTAAAACTCTCCTCAATCACTCCTAGTTCCAGCGTTTGCTTGATTTCCAGTTCCACCTCAGCTTTCTTTGCCTCCGGGAGTCCATAGCGCCCCTGGGTTAGTCAATATGTCATGCACAACCAGAGAGGTCCAGCCGGGTTGTTCACTCACCACCTCTGGGACGGAGTGGATAGCTGTTTCCAGCTCGTGCCTCTGCCTGGAAGATAATTGCTCACCGAAATTAAGAGGATCTGTTTGAGCAAAGAGTGAGTGGGGCTGACCAGAGGAGGGATCGGGGTCCCTCTCCTTCCACGATTTCAGCAGGTTCACATGATACACCTGCTCGCTTGGTCGACGATTGGATTGTTTCACCAAATAGTCCACCAATCCCTTCCTCTCCTTAATTTCATAAGGGCCCTGCCAATGTGCGAGCAATTTGGAGTGAGAGGTGGGAACCAATACCATGACCGATCCCCCAGACGGAATTCCCGTAGAGTCGTGCCACGGTCATAAAGGCGGGCCTGTGCTGCTTGTGCCTCCTCCATATGACTCTTTAGAATGGGTCTAATTTTATCAAATCTATCGTGGAACTGTGCGATATATTCTAGAATATTTGTCGAGGGAAGAGCCTCTCCTTCCCAGCCCTCCTTTAAGATATCCAATATATCCCAGGGCTGTCGTCCTTATAACAACTCAAAAGGTGAGAAGCCTGTAGAGGCTTGGGGGACTTCCCGGTAGGCATAGAGAATGAGGGGGAGGAGTTGATCCCAATTCCTCCCATCCTTGCTGACCACCTTACGAAGCATCTGCTTGAGCGTCTGATTGAATCTCTCAACTAACCCTTTGGTTTGAGGATGATACACCGCAGTTTTTAAGTGCGTTATCTTCAGTAACTTGGCAGTCTCCTTGAACGTTTCCGAGGTAAAAGACGTCCCTTGGTCCGTTAGGACTTCTCTAGGGATGCCAACTCGCGCAAAGACCCCTACTAGTTCCCGTGTGATTGCTTTAGAAGTAGCCGAGCGCAAGGGAATGGCCTCTGGGTATCAGGTTGCATAATCCACGAGGATTAGTATATATTTATGTCCTCGGGCTGAGGGTTCCAAGGGTCCTACTATATCGACCCCAATCCGGTCAAAAGGGACATCAATCAGGGGAAGGGGGACAAGAGGAACGTGGTCCCTCCTGGGAATTTGCCGCAGTTGACACTCCAGACAGGAAATGCAAAAACGGCGAACCTCCTCATTACTCCCCGGCCAGAAAAAACGGAGCTTGATTCGCTCTAGTGTTTTGTCGGAGCCGAGACGGCCTCCAAGGAGGTGGGAGTGTGCTAACTCATAGACCTGCTGCCGGTAGGTTTGTGGGATTAGCAGCAACTTCTGGTCCTTCCCCTCATGCTCCGCGACCTGATATAATAGGACATTTTCAATAACTAAGCGAGGTCCCTGTGGCATGGGCTGATGCGTGCGTTGGCCGTTGACGAGAACCACTGCATTCTTTGCGTGTTTCAGAGAGTCATCATTCCATTGTTCTTTCTTGAAAGAAGGCGGTGTTGCTTTAAACTGAAAGTGCAACTCAGAGAGAGGATCCAGTCTGACGTCCCAGTATTGTAGTTCCTTCACCGGCTGGCCCGGGAAAAGCCCATCTTTATCAGGGACCTTGGTCCCGATGGGCGGCTCAGCTCTCCCACCTAGGAGAGCATAGTGAGCCCCTTTTGTATCCTCCCCAGAAACCAGCCCCTGGTTGTGGGTCCCTTCTACACTCTCCACCAGATAGGGTTTCAGCCCAGGTTTGCCCTTGTGGAGCAGAGCCTGCACCAGGTCTTTCCTGACCCCCCAATGCACTCCCCGCCCAGAAACTCGGCCTGCCTGGGCTGTTTTAGGGTCCTGTCCCAGTTTCTTCAGGGACATCATCCTGCCGACTACGCCACTGTGATAAGAAGAGACATGAGACATGGCAAAGGTTTGGGGCAGCCACCCGTATAATCTGTATCCTGGCTGCAAAAAGTAAAAGTTTGAGTGCAAGTCAAGTTTACAAGACAGAGTCCAAAACAGAACTGAATTCCAGAGGAAGGGAGTGAGGCTTTATAGGAAGTCTGGGGGAAGTGATGTCATCCTCGGGGTCGGGACCGGAAGTGATGTCGTCCTCGGGGCCGGGACCAGAAGTGATGTCGTCCTTGGGGCTGGGACTGGACGTGATGTCGTCCTCAGGCCCGGGACCGGAAGTGATGTCATCCTCAGGGCTGGGACCGGAAATGGCGTGTCCCAAGTTGAGGCAGTGGCTCCTGGTGGGATTTCCCGGGGGAGATCTGCAGGGAACTTAGAAAGAGCGTTAGTGTACCCCGCCACCCCCTGGGCAGATGTGTTACCATGATTCTCCAAGCCCTTTAGCTGCCTCCTATTCACACGTGTGTGACACCACATAACCAATCACCACACAATAAACACCTTTGTGAAAGTAAAACTAGCTATAAACTTAGGACACTGAGTGTTAGGAATTTTTAAGGAACTTTGAAAACTCTTCGTTATACATGTTTAATTATTCCATTCATTCAGGGTCGCACCTGTCCCAGCAAACATTGTGCGCGAGGCAGGAACAATCCCTGGATGGGGCACCAGCTCATCGCTGGGTGAATGCAAGCTCACACATAAACTAAGGTCAATTTAGCATAACAAAATCTCACATCCTATATGCCTTTGGAAGGAAACTGAAGCACACCGAGTAAACCCAGAAAAACATGCAAACTCTGGGAAAGGGAACACCCGGGACCTCTACTGTGAGGCAGCAGTGCTACCGCCACACCACTGTGCCCCCACTATACATGCTCTAGTGTATTTCATCATGAAAATGATATCAAGTATTTATCTTAGTATTCTAAATGTTCAGAAGGCAGTAATATCATGAAGTTAATGCATTCTGTGTGGCGATCACTGCCTGTAGGTTCCTCTCCATGACAAATGTCGAGAATAATCGACTTTATTCTCGACACACAACTTTTTTCTTCACTGTGTCTATATATTTTTTTTCTTCTCCATGGCCCTAATATGCTTCCGTACAACATGCTGCAATTAACAATAAAAAGTGAGAGCATGAAATTAACAAATTAATGTCGGTGCATTTTAAACTTTACATAACGTCTTAGCCGAGTGTCCAGATGTATTATTGTACCCATTAAACATCACAGTACATCTTACTCATTAGATATGACAGTGTGCAAAGTTTGTCATTGACATGGGCAAAACTGAACTACCATTTAACAAAAGCAACTGTCTTCTCACAAAACTTTGAAAATTAAGTGGGTCCAACTTGATATAACTCCTTTGTATATGATCAGGTATTATTTTCAAATAAAGGGCCCATTTTAGTGAAGCACATTAATATTTTTTTATGCTGCAGAATATTTTGACTGGCTCTTAACATTGAATAAGTTACTGCTATGGGCAAGTTGTGTGAATGAGAAACTGGCTGGAAGCGAAAAACTTCAGGCTCACGGACACGTTCTCCCATTATCACCGTGGGATTTTTGCCTGACATCCCAAAGACTTGCATGTGAAGTAAGGTCCAATGGTGTATCCCCGTGATGGATTAGGGTCACAGCCTGGGCTGATTCCCCACAGATGTTCACTAAATGCTGCTAGGGAAAGCTCCGGTACCTGAGACCTCCTGTTAGATCACAGACATGCAACACCGAGGCAGCAACTGAACTGACGAGCAAACCTTTAGCCTGTGTATACAGTATGGAGTCAAAAATAACTCTATCTTTCCACTTTTGTGGCACATGCGTAGTAAAAAAAATGATAATTTCTTCTTAGATAGAGAATGCCTTGTGTGTACAATGATGTATTTTTGACAGTTTGTTCACTCTTGAGAATTGTACTCATAATTTTCAGAAGCAAGAGTAACTTGTAGAAGTGCAAGCGTATTTTTTAGAAACAAGCATAATTTTAAGAAGCAAGCATGGTTTTCAGAAGCGCAAACGTAATTTTCACGTGTGAAATGTAAATTTGACTTAAATTATTATGACTTATTTTTGACAGTGATCTTACTCCTTATCCATATTACTAACCGAGAATAAACCGGATATGGACGCAGGGACATGGCGATGAGACCATGAGACGTACTGCGCAGGCGCGCGTCTCATAAACCGCAAGCGAAGTCGTATCCACCGCGAACGAAGGAGTCACGGCCCAAGAACGAAAGAGCTCAACTAACGTGAATGAGAAATGAAGCAACAACGCGCCCATAGCTACCACTAACGACACAACCACACAAAAAAGAAGATTCTGCGCTGCACCCCAGAGTCAAACGTGAGAGGCTACGGAGGCCCCACAGGTCCACAAAGATAGTACGTAAGGCGCAGGCGTCAGCGCCATATTGTGAGTGGCACTACTGCGGAGTAAAGGTGCAGGCGTCACCGCCATATTGTGAGTGGCACTACTGCGGAGTGAAGGCGCAGGCGTCACCGCCATATTGTGAGTGGCACTACTGCAGAGTGAAGTTAGGAATAATGTGCTGCTTGGGATTGTACAAACCGCTGAACGCTTTATACCAAATTCAAACACAATACAGCTCAACGCTACAAACACGAGCGCACCTGGATAAGATCAATGAACGCAGGCGCCTACAACGCGTGTCTGAAACTGCGGAAGCAAAGCAGGCACGGGTTCAAAACGAAAGACCACAACTGATGGAGATAAATAATCTCTTTCAAATCTATTTTGGGTTACCCAACACCAGGGGTTGGCGAGCGAAGTGAGCAGGGGGCGGAGCCTCCTAGTTTTTAATTATAGTGGATGCTCATTATAAATGGCCAGAAGAAGTTGCAATGAAAACAGCTACTTCTGAGAGAACTGTTTCTGTGCCAAGAACTATTTTTACAAGGAATGGATTTCCCAAACAAGTCTGCACTGATAATTGTTCATAAAATGTGGTACAAGAGTTTAAAATGTTCATGAAGGAAAATAGTATTAGACATTTTACACTGGCACCCTATCATCATACTATTAATGGTTTAGCAGAAAGATTCATACAAACCTTTTAAAGGGTAATTAAAGCAATGGATAATGAGAAAATGTGGCACAAAACAGATAACTTTTTATGTGTATACAGAAATGCAATACATGCCACCACAGGATGAACTGCAGCCATGATGTTTCTCAGAAGAAACGTAAGATTATGTATGGATCTCATTGAGCCAGGCATCAGGTAGATACTGAGAATAAGCAGTTTTCACACTTTAATGACAGAGTGACAAAGAGTTTCCAGGTGTTCCAGGAAGTGGTGGCACGTTATTATTGGGATGGGAAATGGCAGCCTGGAACTAGTCAATAGGACTGGACCGCTTACATATATAGTACACACTGGAGAATCTACCTGGAGGCGGAATGCAGAATCTTATAGTAAACACACATGTGAAACCCACCTCACTGTCTGTGAACCTAATAATAAAGCTAAAGAGTAATCTTAAAATACCATTTTAGCAACAGTTTATACTGCAGCCTCTGAACAGCAGGATAGATTACCTGAGACAACTGTACCTAAACACATCAAAACCCCAGTTGTACAGAATACCAAGAGACCCCATTAGATACAGAAAAGCTCCTCAGAGGCTTGATTCGTAAAGGTTATATACTAATATATCTATTTATGTATCTCTGAATTAGTATTATCTGTATATTGGTAATTTAAGTGGGGAGGAAGTGTTATGTACAAGACTTTTGGCCCTAGTTTATTTAGTTGAGGAGTACGTTCAGTAGAGCAGTAAATATACAATATATCTAGTATGTGCAAGCTGTGGTTGTTGTTGTTCAATAAAGAGTCATTAATCTGATGGCAGTTTGTTTAGTGTATGTGTTTAATTACTGAAAAAATAATAAAACACAACATATGTTAAAGACCCCTCCTTTAACCGTCACCTTATCGTGGTGGAGGGGTTTGCGTGTCCCAATGATCCTAGGAGCTCTGTTGTCCGGGGCTTTATGCCCCTGGTAGGGCCACCCAAGGCAAACTGGTCCTAGGTGAGGGATGAGACAAAGAGCGGTTAAACAAACCTCCTATGATGGAAAACAATTTTGGACGGCGTTTTCTCTTGCCCGGACGCGGGTCACCGGAGCCCCACTCTGGAGCCAGGCCTGGAGGTGGGGCTCGATGGCGAGCGCCTGGTGGCCGGGCCTGCACCCATGGGGCTCGGCCGGGCACAGCCCGAAGAGGCAACGTGGGTCCCCCTTCCCATGGGCTCACCACCTATGGGAGTGGCCAAGGAGGTCGGGTGCAGTGTGAGTTGGGTGGTGGCCGAAGGCGGGGACCTTGGTGGTCCGATCCTCGGCTACAGAAGCTGGCTCTTGGGACGTGGAATGTCACCTCTCTGAAGGGGAAGGAGCCTGAGCTAGTGCGCGAAGTTGAGAGATTCCGGCTAGATATAGTCGGACTCACCTCGACGCACAGCTTGGACTCTGGAACCAATCTCCTTGAGAGGGGCTGGACTCTGTACTACTCTGGAGTTGCCCCAGGTGAGAGGCGCCGAGCGGGTGTGGGTATACTTATTGCCCCCCGACTTGGAGCCTGTACATTGGGGTTTACCCCGGTGGACGAGAGGGTAGCCTCCCTTCGCCTTCGGGTGGGGGGACGGGTCCTAACTGTTGTTTGTGCGTATGCACCGAACAGCAGTTCGGAGTACCCACCCTTTTTGGAGTCCCTGGAGGGGGTGCTAGAGGGCATACCTTCGGGGGACTCCCTCGTTCTGCTGGGAGACTTCAATGCTCACGTGGGCAATGACAGTGAGACCTGGAAGGGCGTGATTGGGAGGAATGGCCCCCCCGATCTGAAGCCGAGCGGTGTTTTGTTATTGGACTTCTGTGCTCATCACGGATTGTCCATAACGAACACCATGTTCAAGCATAGGGGTGTTCATATGTGCACTTGGCACCAGGACACCCTAGGCCTCAGTTCGATGATCGACTTTGTGGTCGTGTCATCGGACTTGCGGCCACATGTCTTGGACACTCAGGTGAAGAGAGGGGCGGAGCTGTCAACTGATCACCACCTGGTGGTGAGTTGGCTTCGATGGTGGGGGAGGATGCCGGTCAGGCATGGTAGGCCCAAACGTGTTGTGAGGGTCTGCTGGGAACGTCTGGTAGAGCCCCCTGTCAGAAGTAGCTTCAACTCCCACCTCCGGCAGAACTTCGACCACCTCCCGAGGGAGGTGGGGGACATTGAGTCCGAATGGGCCATGTTCCGTGCCTCTATTGTTGAGGCAGCTGACCGGAGCTGTGGCCGTAAGGTGGTCGGTGCCTGTCGTGGCGGCAATCCCCGAACCCGTTGGTGGACACCGGCGGTGAAGGATGCCGTCAAGCTGAAGAAGGAGTCCTACCGGTCCCTTTTGTCCTGTGGGACCCTGGTGGCAGCTGATAGGTACCGGCAGGCCAAGCGGAATGCGGCTTTGGTGGTTGCTGAGGCAAAAACTCGGGCGTGGGAGGAGTTCGGGGAGGCCATGGAGAACGACTTTCGGACAGCTTCGAGGAGATTCTGGTCCACCATCCGGTGTCTCAGGAAGGGGAAGCAGTGCAGTGTCAACACTGTATATGGTGGGGATGGTGCGCTGCTGACCTCGACTCGGGACGTTGTGGGTCGGTGGGGGGAGTACTTCGAAGACCTACTCAATCCCATTAACATGCCTTCCAATGAGGAAGCAGAGCCTGGGGACTCAGAGGTGGGCTCCCCCATCTCTGGGACTGAGGTCACCGAGGTGGTCAAAAAACTCCTTGGTGGCAGGGCCCCAGGGGTGGATGAGATACGCCCGGAGTTCCTCAAGGCTCTGGATGTTGTAGGACTGTCTTGGTTGACACGCCTCTGCAACATCGCATGGACATCAGGGACAGTGCCTCTGGATTGGCAGACCAGGGTGGTGGTCCCCCTCTTTAAGAAAGGGGATCGGAGGGTGTGTTCCAACTACAGAGGGATTACACTCCTCAGCCTCCCTGGAAAAGTCTATTCAGGGGTCCTGGAGAGGAGGGTTCGTCGGATAGTCGAGCCTCAGATTCAGGAGGAACAGTGTGGTTTTCGTCCTGGTCGCGGAACAGTGGACCAGCTCTATACCCTTAGCTGGGTCCTGGAGGGTGCATGGGAGTTTGCCCAACCAGTCGACATGTGTTTTGTGGACTTGGAAAAGGCATTCGACCGTGTCCCTCAGGTAATCCTGTGGGGGGTACTCCGAGAGTATGGGGTACCGGCCCCCTTAATAAGGGCTGTTCGGTCCCTGTACGATCGTTGCCAGAGCCTGGTCCGCATTGCCGGCAGTAAGTCGAACCCGTTTCCAGTGAGAGTTGGACTCCGCCAGGGCTGCCCTTTGTCACCGATTCTGTTCATAACTTTTATGGACAGAATTTCTAGGCGCAGCCAGGGCATTGAGGGGGTCTAGTTTTGTGGGCTCAGGATTGGGTCACTGCTTTTTGCAGATGATGTTGTCCTGTTTGCTTCATCAGGCCGTGATCTTCAGCTCTGTCTGGATCGGTTCGCAGCCGAGTGTGAAGCGGCTGGGATGAGAATCAGCACCTCCAAATCCGAGACCATGGTCCTCAGCCGGAAAAGGGTGGAGTGCCCTCTCAGGGTTGGTAGTGAGATCCTGCCCCAAGTGGAGGAGTTCAAGTATCTCGGGGTCTTGTTCACGAGTGAGGGAAGAATGGAGCGTGAGATCGACAGGCGGATCGGTGCGGCATCCGCAGTAATGCGGGCGCTGCATTGGTCTGTCGTGGTGAAAAAGGAGCTGAGCCGCAAGGCGAAGCTCTCAATTTACCACTCGATCTATGTTCCTACCCTCACCTATGGTCATGAGCTATGGGTAGTGACCGAAAGAACAAGATCGCGAATACAAGTGGCTGAAATGAGTTTCCTCCGCAGGGTGTCTGGGCTCTCCCTTAAAGATAGGGTGAGAAGCTCAGTCATCCGGGAGGGGCTCAGAGTAGAGCCGCTGCTCCTCCGCATCGAGAGGAGTCAGATGAGGTGGCTCGGGCATCTGATCAGGATGCCTCCTGGACGCCTCCCTGGTGAGGTGTTCCGGGCACATCTAACCGGGAGGAGGCCCCGGGGAAGACCCAGGACACGTTGGAGGGACTATGTCTCTCGACTGGCCTGGGAACGCCTTGGGATTCTCCCGGAAGAGCTAGAAGAAGTGGCCGGGGAGAGGGAAGTCTGGGCATCTCTGCTCAAGCTGCTGCCCCCGCGACCCGACCTCGGATAAGCGGGAGACAATGGATGGATGGATATGTTAAAGATGTATTTTAAGAATTCACACACAATTCGCCTTTCTCACTCAGGTTCCCCAGTTGCATTGATCCAGATACCTTTAATTTTTCACAAACATAATAATAAATATATGAGTTTAACTTTGTAATGTTGTAATGAGTTGAATTGAAGGTTTGAATGGTCTGCCAAAAAGAATAAAGCACAGTGTGTACTTAGCTTAAAATTTACCATATATATATCCATCCATCCATCCATCCATTATCCAACCCGCTATATCCTAACTACAGGGTCACGGGGGTCTGTTGGAGCCTATTTGGAGACTATTTCAGTATAATGAAATTTGTATGTAGCATTGGATTTTGGTCTCGTCCATTACGGGAGATGAACATCTGAAGCGAAACTCCATTAGCAGCAGTGTTATTTTTCCTCTTTTTCATCATCCCCAGGTATCATGTATTTACTCAACCCGAGGGGGTTCAATTACAGTATATTCAAGCATATATAAACCTGAGTGGCAGAAAAAGAGCTCAGAAAGAAATGGAAAACACAGCTAAATCTTCATCCCAGTCAGGCATCAAGTTCAAGCTGAAGGTACGGCCTGCCAGAGGCTGACCTGGAACAGACAGGCAAAAGCATAGATTTCCCGCGACCTGACACTGCTGCATTGTCTCCAGCTGAGACTGTGCAAGCAAGTTGGGCCAGGAGAACTTGTCAATTCCAAAAGATTTTTTGAAACTGAAAATGGCCTTACCTTCCGCGTTGTCAACTACTCCTCATGAGCCGGCAACATCGACTCCAACTGGGCTTGCCACTTCACCCACAGACCACAGTGAAGACTTAAACGATATATCCGAGCCGAAGGTAATGATCACCACTCTTGGGGGGACATAAAAGGGCTCAAGAATAATATAAAGAAGGACATTAATGATATAAGGATAGAAATTAAGGACATACACAAGACAAACAAGAAGCTGCTTCAGGATATTAAAGACCAGGAAAAACATTTAAGTGGTCACTTTGAGGCAACCTTTAAATGTATGCTAGGAAATTGAGGAAAAAATACAGGAAAATGTGTCTAAGTTTGAGAATAAACTTAGAGCACTTGGCGCTCAGTTGGAAGATGTTAAGCAAACATTCACGACTCGTTTTGAAATAGCTGAACAACTTGTATGTATCGCTTACAGAAAAGCAAGGGCTGCAAATTACGAATGCAAAGTACTCTGAGACAGACTAGCTGCACTGGAAGATGGATGCAGAAGGAATAATATTAGAATCGAGGATCTCCCTGAGAAACCAGAGCGCACATTAAGATCTCAAGATGCCAGTCTGCTTATGATTCCAAGGATTAATAAAATAACAGTGGGAGGTCGAGCTTTTAGTTACAGGGCCCCTAAACGGTGGAATGGTCTGCCTGCTACTATAAGAGATGCCCCTTCGGTCTCAGCTTTTAAATCCCAGCTGAAGACTACTTCAGTTTAGCATATCCTGAACTAGAGCTGCTGATTAACTGTACATACTGCATCTCTGTTGTTAGTCATTAGCACTAAAACATAAGTAACATGATAGTTATAATTGAATAATAACCCTCACCTATTCTGTTTCTCTTCTCGGTACTCAAATGTGGCACTTGGTGCCACGGCCCACTTTGCCAAGTTGTTTTGCCTGCCTAAGGTAAAGTCATCCCTGATGGAGGATCGCAGGAATCATGGGAAAGACGGGTCCTTTCATCAGATTGGCTGGCCCAGCGCTGTTTCAGCCGTGGAATGGCCAAATGGGGGAGGTAGCTTGATGGACGAGGTCTCCAGGACTCTAAACATATCCAAATCTTATTATGTGATATCATCTATTGTTAAATTCTGCTCCATACTTCTAAAATTTTTATTTTTATACTGTATTGAGGATTTGTTCTGTTCTGTGTATTGTATTGTATTGTATTGTATTGACCCCCTTCTTTTGACACCCACTGCACGCCCAACCTACCTGGAAAGGGGTCTCTCTTTGAACTGCCTTTCCCAAGGTTTCTTACATTTTTCCCTACAAGGTTTTTTTTGGAGTTTTTCCTTGTCTTCTTAGAGAGTCAAGGCTGGGTGGCTGTCAAGAGGCAGGACCTGTTAAAGCCCATTGCAGCACTTCTTGTGTGAATTTGGGCTATACAAAAATAAATTGTATTGTATTGTATTGTAATTGTGAAAGTCCAAACTCAGTGAAATTCGTAGCTGAACTATTCTCTAGAATAATTGGAGAGGACTTCAAATCAGACACCGAGATAGCAGTAGTTTTGAAAAATTATATTTTAAATTACATATAATGTTGCTTCTCAGACAGAAACAAGAGATTATATTTGAAAATAGCCACATTTGTATTTTTCCTGATTTCTCACCCTCAATAGCTGCTAAATGTGCCTCATTTTACAACATTAAACAGTGCTTACGGAAAGCCAAGATCAGGTACAGCCTGATCCTTCCAAAAGTGAAAGTGGACATTCAAGGCAAGCTCTTCATTTTTACTGCTACGTATGAAGCAGAAAAAGACCTAAGAAAACTGATCCCAGCACTTTTTTAAAATACGATTGTGAATTGCATCTGGTCCTGGCATGGCAAAGAAGATCTTACCGGCTGTTTGATCTGCTTGCAATGATACTGGTACCATAATTATATATCATATTTCCTTCTCAGCCACTTTTTGTTTAAATTTTAATTACAATTATATGTGAATATGTATGTGTAATTTTTATTTGGGGGGACTGCTTAACATCATACCTTTGGTTTATTGTATTAGAGCTTGCTATGCTTATCCAGGGCTACTTTTTAACATAATTCCCTGGGTTTATTCTCTCAAGACTGTTTAAGATTATATTTTATGCTTATAGTATTTGGACTGTATTATCAATAGATATCTCTATTTTAATCCTTATAGGCTGCTGCTGAGGCTTTTTTTTTTGGACGTGCTGTATTTCTAGGTATGTCAGGGGACTGGGACTTTCTGAAGTGTGGTCTAGCCTTATGTGGGGAGGCAAAATGGGGGGCGGGGGGAGTGGGGTGGGTGAGATTGAAACAGAACAAGCTATTTCTAACCTATCCTTTTAATCCTTGTAATTATAAGTGCCAACGTAACAATAGACTTCATGACAATAACTCCTGGGAAAATTGGAAATTAACGTCAAAGTGTCTTATCTTAAAATAAGACAATAAAATGACAATAAAAGTTCAGAAGCAATGCCTCCATGACCAAACAGTTAACTTTGTGAGCTGGAATGTTAAAGGTCTCAATCACAATTTAAAGAGAAAGAAAGTATTGTCTCACTTTACAGGTCTAAATGCTAAAAAAGTATTTGTACAGGAGACCCACTTATTAAGCAAGGATCAGTTTCAGCTGGACAAAGACTGGACTGGCCAAATATTTCCATTCCAACATTACAATGAAAACTAGAGGTGTGGGAATTCTTATACATAGAACAATCTACCACACTACCACAGATTATTCCTGCTGCAATGATAGCGCTTGATTCACTGATAGTCAAGCTACTGGCCTTTAAAGCTCCACAAGTAGAGCTGAAATTGACTTTGATTGACAGTTATCCCATTTCTAGATTCGCCAACAATGTATGGAGTAAGATGGCTGTCAAAAATAACTCGTAATAATTTAAGTCAAATTTACATTACACACATGAAAATTATGCTTGCGCTTCTGAAAATTATGCTTGCTTCTAAAAATATAATTGTGCTTCTGTAAGTTAATCTTGCTTCTGAAAATTACGAATACAATTCTCAAGCGTGAACAAACTATCAAAAATACTTCATTGTATGTGTGAGGCATTCTCTATCAAAGAGGAGACAATCATTTTTTTTTTTTACTATGTATGTGCCACAAAGGTGGAAAGATTAAGTTATTTTTCACAGTGATCCTACTCCTTTTATACGGGCTAAAGATTTGATTGTCGTTTCAACTGCCACCACAGTGTTGCATGTTTGTGATCTAACGGGAGGTCTTGGGGACTGGAGTTTTTCCTAGCAGTTGTGGACGATAGAGACACTGTTGCCCCGCTAAACCCACCAGACAGACATTCAGGACACACGTGTAAAAGAATCAAGAAGATTTCTTTAATAAATTCTTCAATACAGTGCACAAAGCACCACACACTCCACAATTATCCAATACTAATAATAATAATAAACAATAATCAATACAATAATCAATCCTCCACTCCTCCTAGTAGCTTCGTCACTCTACCACCCAACTCTGGCTCCTCTTGCTGGGATTCCCAAAGTCTTTTAAATAGTCCATGACCCGGAAATGTTCCTCCTCTGGGTCAAATGCCACATCATCCTTTTCAAGTAGCCTGGAAGTACTGCTGGCTTCCGTCCTCATGACTCCAAAGTACTTCCGGGTTGTCGTAAGAGTAATAAACCCCAGGTTTTTTATGAGCTCCCCCTGGCGGCACCCACGGCACCCAACAGGGCTGAGGAAATGGACTCCACGTCCCAGGATGCTTTGAGGGAATCCGGGGAACTGTTGCCGTCCAGGGGAGCTGCCACCTAGCGCCCCGGGGGAGGCAGTCTCCTGAAAAGGCTGCCTTCTTCCATTCTTTTCTTTTGTGGATGTCTAGGCTGGACTGAACCACCAGCTGTCCATCACAAGTATTTAGTGAATGTCCATGGGGAATCAGCCCAGGCTATGATGCTAATCCATCATGGGGATGCGCCACTGGACTCTCTATTTACTTCACATGCGAGTCTTCGGGAGGTCTGGTGTAAATCCCATGGTGATATGGGGAGAACGCGACCGTTTCCTGTGACTGAAGTTTTTCGCTTCCACCAGTTTCTATATTCACATAACTTGTCCATATAGTTATTCATTCAACGTTAAGAGCCAGTCAGTATTCTGCAGCATAAAAATATTAATGTGCTTCACTAAAATGGGCCCTTTATTTGAAAAAAAAAAAAAAAAGAAATAATGTTTCCACATTTTCTACCTGAAAATGAAAAGAAAAACAGTTACATCAAGTTAGACCAACTTAATTTTCAAAGTTTTGCAACAAGACAGGTGCCTTTGTTAAATGGTAGTTCACTTTTTCCCAGGTAAATGACAAACTTGGCGCACTGTCATATCTAATGAGCAAGATGTACTGTGATGTTTAATGAGCACAGTTAAACATTTGGACACTCAGCTAAGACATTATGTAAAGTTTAAAATGCACCGAAGTTAAGTTATTAATTTCATGCTCTCACTTTTTATTGTTATTTGCATGTTGTATGGAACCGTATTAGGGCCATGGAGAAGAAAAAAAAATATGAACCCAGTGAAGAAAAAAAGTGTATGTCGGGAATAAAATCGAAATGTTGCCTTTATTCTCGACATTTCCTATTTTTCTTGTAGTTTATTTTGTCATTAAATTAGAATGTCGTAAACTTCATCTTAAAATTAATGTTTAGTTTACAAGATTTTCTCAACCCTCGTTGTTAATCACTACGTGCTTCTTAAACTTCTTAAACTGACTTCATCTTGGACTGGGAAGAGCCGCAGGCACCGATCACCACAAAGAATGCATTAACTTCATATTGCTGCCTTCTGAACATTTAGAATACTAAGATAAATACTTGATATCATTTTCATGATGAAATGCATTAAAGCATGTATAGTGGGGGCACGGTGGTGTGGTGGTAGCACTGCTACCTCACATTAAGAGGTCCCGGGTGTTCCCTGCCTGAGTTTGCATGTTTTTCTGGGCTTATAAGATGTGCTTCAGTTTCCATCCAAAGGCATATAGGATGTGAGATTTTGTTATGACAAATTGACCTTAGTTTATGTGTGTGCTCGTATTCATCCAGTAATGAGCTGGCACCCCGTTCAGGCATTGTTCCTGCCTCACCCGCGATGTTTGCTGGAACAGGTGCGACCCTGGATGGATGGAATAATTAAACATGTATAACGAAGAATTTTCAAAGTTCCTAACACTCAGTGTCCTAAGTTTATAGATAGTTTTACTTTCACAAAGGCGGTGATTGTGTGGTGATTGGTTATGTGGAGAAAGAAAAAGGAAGGATAGGACCTGTGGGTTTGGTACATTTGATAGAGACAGCACACCTGCAATAAAGAAAGCCTGCTCAGACGAACATCCATAGAATTCTGTGTTCGTGTCTCTAACCACCAGCTAACGAACCCATCATTTACACAATATTTAAGTTAAACCAGTGCGATACCCATTCATACATCCAGCTTCTTGGAGCCTCATAACACTTGTCATGAAGGTTCTGTACACTGAATATACACCTGGGGACCCCTTACTGAGAGGCAGCAGTGCTAACACCACGCTACCATGCCCCCACATGTTTAAGCTTTATTGCATTTCATCATGAAAATGCTATCAAGTCTATATCTTAGTATTCTAAATTTTAAAGAGAGCAGTAATATCATAAAGTGAATTGTGTGTGGAAATTGCTGCCTGTAGCTCCTCTCTGTGCCTCAGTTTAAAAAGCGCATAGTGATTAACTCGGTCGGTGAACACTTAAAACGAAGCATTTAATGTGCTACATTAGTTATGACAAGGTTTGATAAATTAAACATTGATTTTAAGATGAAGTTTATGACTTTCTACTTTAATGACAAAATAAACTACAGGATTAAAGTGAAAACATCATATCCACTTTAATATTGACATAAATGATGACAATAAAGTGGAAATGTCGAGAAAAAAGTCAGCATAAATTATTACGAATTATTTTTGATAGCGATCTGACTCCATACCAATCATTCATGATACATTCTAAATTAACGAACACAATTGTGCGTAAAAGGCAGTTTTACTAAAATCTTACTCCACATTCATAAACCATAAGTAAAACCCGGATTTTTCTTAATATCATGCATAGGTTCATAAATAGCAATCAATCGTAAATTGTCAGCCATGTATACGTTGTCAGTTTATTACCATAATCCACACATATCAACAACCCAAACTTAAGGATGTGCAGCCACACTTGCCCAGGATCTGCCAAAATGTCAAAAGCGAGGAAAGAAAGAAAGAAAGAAAGAAAGAAAGAAAGAAAGAAAGAAAGAAAGAAAGAAAGAGAACTTCAAAGAAGGGTAGATTGAGGTACTTTTAAAAGAAGTTATCAAAAGAAAAGAAATATCTGGTTCAGGGAAAGGAATTGCTTGAAAAGAGCTGATGAATGTGGTTAATCCAGTGGCTTCTGTAGAGCGAACTGTTCAAGAAATAAAACATAAATGGTTTGATTTGAAACTAGATGCAAAGAAACACATAGCTGCTCTCTGAACAAGTACCTTGCAGCCTTTATCGGAGAGGCATCTTTAGTGGGTATTATTCCCGTGGGAGACAGTGACATGCCTCTGACTGCAGAACGGTCATCAAATGTGAACTGTAAGTGACTTATTCCATTCTGTAATAATGATGAGCTGAAACATTTAATTTATTCATTATTGTATTTAATATTAAGATGAATAGGGAGATTCCACTTGGCAAGCAGAGTCTTCATGTGAGACACCTAACACTCCACGTGCTCTGGAACCTGCATGCCAAAGAAGCGGGCAGAGAATTGGTCCAGTTCTCCCAGTTATTGTTTCTTATGATAATAATGAAAGTAGCCAGCCATTCCATTCAAATCTGTGTTATATATAAATATACTGAACAAACATGCCAGTGCCGACTCTCAGTCATGTCATCGCCATGTGCTGTGCCAGCCCGCCAGCTAACATCTCTAACATCTTTCCTTTCTGAACAAAATTAGCCATCAAATGTATAACTAGAATTATTTTTTTGCCACTAAGTTAAGCTATTTTGGCTTGTCATAACAGACCATAAGGAAGCACAGAAATTTCATAAATATGTCTATATATACATGGATATAGTCCAATGTAAATCCAAGTAAAATACATTAGTAGAGGAAAAAATGATTGAGAAGTAACTGCAAAAGGGCAGTGCGTCACAGATTGAGTCTGTTGGGAGGCTTGGACACTGGACCAAAGCATGAGATGGCAGTTGCATGTTGTGCAGAGTTATCAGCACAAGAGTCCTGAAGAGGAGGTGCTGTAACTGTTGCAGGGGATGACTGCTCATCCTTCTGTCCCTCTGCGGCTTGCTATTTCCTTCCAGCTGATTGTAAATTGTCAGTAATGAATTCTCAGCTGGTCCCAAATTCATTCAATTCAGACTAAAGTGAGCAATCTGCTTCTACTAAATAGGATCTTGGGGCTACCTTCTGCACACTGGTTCCCAGCTTCCAGAAACATGTTTGATCACCAGGTGGTGGCTTCATCTGAGTAAGTTTTGCTGTCTGTTTTCTCTGTCATAGTTTCTCCAGCACCTTTCAAAACACTGGGTTCTAACAATGCATTGGCAGCTGGCAGGGCAGTCTTCAAGTACTTGGACCTTAAGCAGTGTATGGGGCTACTGTCTATTGTTTCAGTAGGTATTTTACATCACTGGAGTAAGGCCTTCCAGGCATCTGTGCCACGACACTGTGCTTTCTCGAGGAGATGTTTTGCCATCTTCACAGCTGCTTCAGCCTTGCCATTAGCCATTGGTTGTCATGGGGAGGATGTGCAATGCTCAAATTCCCATGCAGCAGCAAATTGTCTGAACTGTATAGCAAACTGGGGCCCATTATCAGTGGTTACTCTATCAGTTTGACCATAGCGGGTAAACTGTGCCTTACAATGTTTGACAGTTTTTTCTGCAGATAAATCAGGCAAGAGCTTGATCCACCAAAAGTCTTAGAAGTGGTCAACACACAGTGAATACAAAATGGAGGTTCTGCTAAGTGAAGTGGAGGCAAGGAAAAACAAACTATTTGGTGGTATAAGCAATGGCACAAGCAATTAAAGGAAAATGATGGATTGGCACAGTGTTTGCGGAGGCACTCAAAAGCTCACATTCAGAAAGTTGCAAAGCACCTGAAATAAAGTGGTCAGACAAAGTCGCTATGAAAAGACGAGTCGCAACCCATCATCTGAGTGTCAACACCACTGGTGAAGGGAGCGAAATTCCATTTGAGCAGTGAGTTGCTGCAATTATTGGCGAGACACTTATAATTGGCATTGTACCAGTGGGTGAGGGATATTCTGACATCACCATGGGTGAAGGTTAGTTTTAATTTTATTTTGCTTACCATTATCCATACTTGTCTAAATAATTTGCATGTTTAAGACCAACAAGCAGGCAGCACATGCAGCTTTAATTAATGCTTATTCTGTTCCAGACATTATTACAAAAGCTGATCCCTATGCTGGGGACGTGAATCCAGGAGATGATGATGGTGCTGCTGCTGGGCCGAGCACATCTTTGGGTGCTGGCTGCTCAAACACCCCTGCCTCGGGAACCTCTTAATGACCATCTGGCCGTGTGCTGACAGATGCTGTTCTGGAATCACAAAATGCATTAATGGATGCTGTAAGAGATGTAGCCAATGAACTATGGAATACAAAAGCAGTACTATGTAATACTGACCAGAAATCAAATGAATGGTTTAAAAATACTGTAAATGCTTAATCTGTTTACCTGTGTTTACATTTGCTAATTACATTAAATCCAAGTTGTAATGCTGTCCAATTTGACTGATCAGTTGGTGGGTCAGGTTCATCATAACTGATCTCCTCAGATTTGGGCAAGCCATGACTTTCTGCCACATTATGCAGCATGCTACATGCTTGCACAATGTGATGTACTTTCTGTGGACTATAGAGCAGCACTCCGCCATCTTATCCAGGCAGCCCCAACAGCCCTTAAGCTTCCTTATAGTACGTTCTACCACAGCCTGAGCCCAAGAGTGAGGTCATTATATCATTGCTTTTGTTCAGTCAGTGGGTTGGAGAGTGGGGTGAGAAGCCATGTCTTCAGAGGGTACCCGCTGTCACCTAAGTAATCATGTTATATGGTTACGTCATACAGATAACTTACAATTTTGACCAAAGGAGTAATATTAAATGTCTTGTCTTACTGAGAAGCAAGCCATCATTTGCAACACCATTTTCAAGTTTGTTCCCAACACTATTATTTCTCAGGGTAAATGAATCATGAGTTGAATCAGGTCATCTCACGTCATTAATGAGATGTATTTTCGCATCACAGATAATTTACACATTTAATGGATTGGAAATGCTTTCTATTTACATAAGCACATTCATTCTATGATGGCGCCCTTATAGCAACGTGTGTGCAGTCCACTGCTCCAATTACATTTGGAAAAACCAGACATTGATGAGAATTGTGCTTTGTCTGCCTTTTCAACCACGGTGTAAGGAAATCTTATATATCTAGATAACAAGCTGATAGTAGCATTCCACACAGCTGGCATGGAGCGACTCAGTGATGACTGACAAATACCCAATTGGTCAGCCAGTTCAAATTGAAAAGCTCCTGTGGCTCAAAACCCAAGGATGGACAGAACTCGCAAAGGAACAAGTAGAGCATAATTCCTCAAAGCCTGTCTTTGTAAAGCTAGTGCCAGTTCAGCACACAGCTCCAAGAGGATAGCTCTTAAAAATCTGAATCAACTTAGGAGTCAGTCATCATCATCATCATCATCATCAGTACGATCTCTAAATATGCACTGTCTTCTGATTCTTCCATTTGTAATATCTTCTAAAAATGCTAAAGGAGCCATGGTAGTTGGAGAGTTTGGCCATTTCATGGACCATTGTATTGTTACAGACTGATTACTATCAAATGCCTTCAATTTATTAACAATATGCAATTAATTTCAGAGAATTGGATGAAGCTGGCGTCATGGATGCAAATCTGAAAAATGGAATGGAAACTACACAGTCACAATAGTATTTCTTTGATGCTAGGTGCCATCAGTTTGTAAAACGAGCAGAAAAGTGCGTATGCATGGTGTGTGCGTGAAAACAGACATATGCAACATTTCTGTGCATACGCACCGTTTATACATGAGGCCCAAAATCTTTAATTTTGCTCTACATGCTGGGCTAGTATAAAGTGTCAAATACCTGTCTATAATAGATTTCCCAACCAATGTGGCTTGCATGTATCTGCCTTAACATTTCTGGGCGTGTTGATATTGGGATAATCACTCTCTGACCTTTATAAAGCACACCATTTTGCATAATGATCTCCTTCCTGTATTACCAGTATTCTTTGACTGCTAAGTTGGTCTCTTCTTTTGGCCAGCCCGTTAGAACAGTGGATTTAAACACTTGATGGTTTTCATCTTTTCTCTGTGATGCCTTATTTGGGTAAGGCACTGATCTGTGGCATTGAGATAATTGGCCTGATTAATGTGTTCAAGATTAAACTGCTCCTGTTTTAATGGACAGACTGAGTGCCATGCTTGCCTTAAACTTCTGTGTGTCCTCTGTAGTGGCTCTGCTGAGGGTGTCCCTCAAATGTATCTCAGTACCTGGTTTATATACCACTTTGAGGTTGTAATGCTGGAGAGCAAGCAGCATACACTGAAAATCATTCGGTGCCTAAAGAAGTGATTTACTAAATTTAGAAATAAGAGGTGTATGATTTGTTTGTGCTATGATTTGGTCTCAGCCATATATGGAAGCACTGGCATACAAATACAATGCTTGGGCATTCCTTCTCAATCTGCATGATTTTGCTCACTTGAAGTTAATGCACTTGAAGTAAAAGCAATGGACTGGCCCTTTTGCATGAAACAACAGCCCAGACTGTATTGGCTTGTTTCACTTTGGATGGTAACTGGATTAGACACATCATAATATTGGGAAACTGCAGTTAAGAAGACAAGCTTCTTAATCTCTTGCACAGCTGCTTTATGTTTGGGAAGCCGGTGCCAAATAGCTTCCTTACACAAGAGTTTTCTTAGGGGATACACACTTTTGAAAGGCATGGTAAGAACTTGCTCAAGTATGTGATGAAACCCACAAATCACTGTACAGTTTTTGCATCTGTTGGAGCTGGCATTTCAATGATTGCCTGCAATTTTTCTGCATCAGGTTTTAAGCAACTGGATGACAAAATGTGTCTGAAAGAGAACTTCGTGCACTTTAAAGTGCAACTTCTGAATGTTAAGCCTCAGACTTAACTTTCTGCATTACTCCATGAAGGCAAGCAACTTTGCATCATGATTTTTATAAGCCTTGTCATCAGTATCACCACAACCAACAATGAGGATGTCATCTCCTATTGGTTACACACCCTGTAGCCCATCCAACAACTCATGCTGCTTGTGTTGGTAGACTTCTGGTGCAACACTCATGCGGAAAGGAAGCATCAGCCACTTTTTATGGCCCCAGGGTGTCCAAAATGTGGTCATGAAACTACTTTCCTCGTCAAGCTTACTGGGATGCAGTTTAGCTCTGTGTGCTAATCTCATTTTGTCCTTAAAACAAATAACATCACAAGTGGCGCCAGAATCTAACTGGCATTGCTATGGTTTCTTGTGAAGCTGCAGTGTAACAAACCATTTCTTACCTCTAGTGCCCATAGTGCTAATGTTCTTAGTAGAATAAATATTATTTGTACTGCTGCTTGCTTGGTTTTTCTGGATCAATGGTAAAAAGTTTCCTTTCCTCTTGCTGTTCAGGCACGCTCTAGCAAAGTGGCTGGCTGTCCAACATAAATTGCACGCCTTTCCTTATGCTGGACAGTGTTCCTTCCTACATCCATGTGAACTGCTGCAGTATTTGCATGTTGGGCAATCTGTAGCAGAGCCTGATAATTGATCTGCTTGCTTTGCTGCAGTGATTTGTAGCAGCCTCCTAGAAATTTGCTTGCTTTTAGGTGGCATTAACACTACCCATGGTGGGGTTTGTTCAACTCATCAACCTAAGTCTCATATCAGTAACTCTACTGAACAACATGTCTCCACTGCCATGGCCAGGGTGAGATCTCTCTCTCTCTCTTAGTAACTGCTTGCAGGTTGCTTCATTTGCTATACCTACCACTATTTTATCACAGAAAAGTCCATCTCTGTCATCTCATTCTCACAGGTGGCAGATTTTTCTTTTAACCATGTAAGTAAACTATCAAATGGCTCCCCTCCCCCCTGTTTGCAACTACCAAATGCGTAGCATTCATGAATCATGCTCTTTATAGGTTTAATGTATCCCTCCAATGCTTTCACTAATGTATTACTTTTGTCTGGTCCGCTGCTGAAAGACTCAGATTATGCTTGGTGCCCATGATACTCGGCAAAGTAGCTGCTTGAATTGTGGTGTCCTTTGTAATAAGCTCAATAGGAATGGCATAATCTTTGAATTCTGATATGAATACATCTCAGTTTGCACCTAAGTCACCACTCATTTTAATTGCAGCAGAAAGCAGAATGTGTGTAGCCATGGCCGCAGATGAGTGAAGGATAGTTATTGAACTAATCATTTGAACTGATTTGCAGTGGTGAAACCTTTGTCTTTGCTTAGGATGCTAAAGAAAACCAGTTCCTTCTTAGTCATCGGAATTATGTGGTTAGACTTCTGCCACCATGTTTCTCATGTTAATAATGACAATAGCCAGGAATTCAATTCAAAGCTGGTTGTGTTGTATGCTGTTGGATAAATACACTGAATGAACATGTCGGTGCCAACTCGTACTAATGACATCACCATGTGCTGCACTAGCCTGCCAGCTAGTATCTCTAACTTTTATCGTGAATAAAAAGGAACGTAACGAAGCACTTGAAAGAATGTACTCCACTCTGAAAGATATACAAACCAGTTTGACAGAAATAAGCAATAGGCTGAATGAATTATGCAAAGTGTTAAAAATTGTGGCAAATGCTAAGTAATTTACCAAATACCTGTACTCAGTTAATTTGTATTTTCAGAATTTCTAATGCAATAAGACATCTTTACCTTAGAGTCGTATTATTCGGTGATGTGTTATAATTGCTGCTACACTGGGGTTTTCTTCAGCTGGCTTTTCAAGTATTGGGTGTGGGTCAGGTTCATTTGGCATATTAGGAAGTCAACAGCCCTCCTTCATTGCTATATTGTGTAAAACACAGAAGGCTAATATTATTTAGCACACTTTTTCAGGTGAATGTAAGAAAGTGCCACCCTTTGTATCCAAGCACAGCCATTGTGCCTTCAAAATTACTTTGGTGCACTCGATAACAGCCCATGCTGTTGCATTTGCTTTATTAGAGACCAGTTCCTGTGGTGTTTGTAGGTTGTTTAGGGGTGTCATAAGCCATGTCTTCAATGGTTAACCCCTGTCCCTTATGGATATAAACAGTCAGCCTTTTTATAAATCTCAAATAAATACAATTTAATCTATAGGAGAAACTTTTACTCTTACCAAGAAGCCCAGCTGTTTTGCACAGCTCATTGTTCTAGACACGTGCCAATGGAACTAAGCTGCAGAACAAACCTGTAGTGTGTACCACGGGGACATCAGGCAGCAACACTGAACAGCAGACATTTTGTATCACATATAAGCTGCACGTTGATAGAATGGAAGTGTTTTCTATTCACATATGCAAACGCGTCATTGGATGGATCTTTGATGCATACATGTGTGTGGTCTGTTGCACCAATAACTCTGGGTAGGTTGGCCAGCTCATAAAACACTTCACTAACTTCCACTTGTCTTTCCCCACCATATAAGAGCTGGATATAATCACGCATTAGTGTTAATATGCCATTAAGTATTCCAGTTAGTATACAGCTCATAGATGACTGAGAAATCCCAGACCTGTCTACAATCTCCCACTGAAATGTCCCTGTAGCCAATAAGCAAGGTGTCAACAGTACTTGCATATGTATAGGTATGCCACAGCTTCTTATTGCTGCTCTTCAGAATAGGATCTATAATACAGCATAAATACACCAGAATGGGTCTAGGTAGACTAAAGCGACTAATCATCCATTCATCATTCTCTGCCAACACATCAGCGTGATCCCAGAATCTGCACTGTCCTCAGTGCACTCTGGGCAAATTCTTGCAGTAGAGTTAGATCAGCCATTGTTACATTCAATCAGATCAGGTTCGTATCAATGCCCTTTCATGGGAAAATAAACTTGAATTAGGTTGCAGACCTCAGTGATGTGTTTACTAAGAAACAAAACAAAATGCTGGTGTTGTTAAATAATCATCAAACTAGTAGCTACTGTAATTTGACAGAGATTTCAATGAAGGATGTGATATCTTGTCATTTGTAATTTGCATTTCATTTAATGATTTAAAAAGTGTTTTTTTAAATCATTCATATATCATGCCTTTTATTATTTACTCATACATTAAGGTTGATCCTGACCATGTGCAAGATTTGTTTGTTTTTACGAACAGACAGTCCTTACTCAAATATTGATAAACAACAGATTTTCTCTCTATGGACACTTTACGAACAAATTCATTCTGCTCATATGTTATGAAAAAGACCCAGTGTCTCCAATCTTCTACAATACCCTTCTCAAGCTCCATTTTGTTGAAAGAGAGTAATGAATGTCAGGTAAACGAAGTGACATAAACATGCAATCAGTGGAGCTCTTGAATTGTAATTTTTGGGCCAAGGCAGAGAATGTTGGCAAAGAATGTTGGCAGAGAATGATGAATGGATGATTAGTCGCTTATAGATATTACTAGGGGGCTCCGCCCGCTGCTCGCCAACCCCTGGCGTTGGGGCATGACAAAGAGTGAGATGTATGAATTAGATATAGAATAGTGTGCAGGTTTGGTTGATGCCTATATAAATACAAAATTGAGTGTTTGGCATAGAGTAATGTTTTATTGGAATATTTCTCTGTATACAACATTAGTAGTAAAGATGGTGTCTTGTCTTTGAATGAGTCTTCCTTGGCATGGATCATTTTTAATTTTAACTTTAATGTGAGATGAACGTCGAACACATGAGAAGGCAAAATAAAGTTGTGCATGTCCAAAAACGGGTTCAGAGAGGTAGATGCCAACCTTGTCCATGGTTTGTCCTTGCGATTTGTTGCTGGTCATGGCAAATGCAGGTTTAATGGGGAACTGTCGGTGTTTCAATGTAAAAGGTAACTCTAGGTCAGAACTCGTAAGGTCAATTCCAAGAATGAGAACAGTATTGTTAGCATGTGAATCTGAAAGAACTGTTGCTTGAATAACATCGTGTGTTATGGTGTTGATGACTAAACCGTGTGCCATTGTATAAACCCTGTTTAGTGTTAAGGTTTCTTAATAGCATGATTATTGTTCCGTTTTTAAGGGTAAGGTTGTGTTGTGGTCATTCGTCCGGGTTAATAGTGTTCAAATATTCTAATGGGAAATTCAGATGTTCATTGTCGTCATCAGAGTCAACTTTGTCAGAGCTTAGAAAGAGCCGTGTCTCTCCAGGAAGTAATGAAATGATCTGGTTATTAATGTGATTAACATTAATATTTTTTGGACATAATATAGTGCGTTGTGTTAACCACATATGCGAAAGCAGTATGGGCCATTGCCTTTTGGTGTCCTGTTATGTTCTCTGGTAGATGCAAAAGCAAATGAACTATTGTAGGATCTAATGTAGTTCATAAAGTTTTTACTTTCAGGCACATCCTTAGTTAGAAGCTTCTGTAGATATTCAGGATATGAATGTAAAGGAGGCAGTCTAATCTGCCCCTTTTGACAACAACGTGTAAATTCATTATTTGTATTGCCAGTTGTTTCTTCTGTGAAGTTAAGTGAATGACAATGATTGCAAATGACATTCATTAATCCCAATGAATTTTCCTCAATAGTGGACTCATTACTGAAAGCGTTATCAGCCAACTGGCGTAAGCGTTTAGCAGACGTCTGGTGTTGATGTCTGCGACGGGCATGTTTTGCTTGTGGTGTTTGAGTGCCGCGTTGTTGCATGTCCATTATTTGTGACGCGCTATTTTTGATTTTTAATTGATTCGCCTCCGCTTTGCGCAAAGTCCGTTTCACTCTACGTCGTGCATTGTTTGTATCGTGCCTTGTCCGTTTTTGTATGTCGGTCAGTTGAGCTTTCTGCTTTTTGAGTCCTGCTTGCTTGTTTTCTGGCCGGTCATATGCGCGTTGCTTTGCTCCCTTTTTTGTATGTCTGAGACGCAAGCTCTTTCTTTTGAAATCGTGCTTGTTTTGATGCAGCACTTTGAGACGCGCGCTGTATGCATCTACGTTCAATGTGTCTGTTGATTTGGGCACGTCTCTGTAACGGGGTTACTTGAGCTTTGCGTTTTTTGATCCGAGACATTTTTTCTCACGTATTTTCCGAAGCGCATTGTATGCGCCGCCGTGTATTCTTTTTGTTTCATTCGTGTTCGTGTGTTTGGTTCCGTTATCCGATCCGAATAGTTTTGTACCCGTGACCGTGTATGCATGACTTGTTTGTTCCTCAGCGTGCGAAATATGGATAAGTATTTAGTAGGATCGTACTCACTGTTAATATGGAGCCTTTTCTCCAGTTGAACGGTTAATAGTGCTTTATTTTAATGAGATCCACCTATGCTGCCTAGTGTGAAGGTTTTGAGATGACGTATGTTTAATATGGACGTTTCCTTTAGATATGTGGCTTTGGGTGTCACTTCTTATTGATTGGGGGGGGGGGGGTGTGTGGGTGAGGATTGTTGTTGAGCGAGCGTCTTCTTTCGTTTTGTGTTCCAGGGGCTTGTTGAATCCCCCTCTTTGTGTGTGTCCCGTCCGTTGCTTGTAGGGTGGTTTTGTGTTCTTTTTTTTTTGTGTTCCAGGGGCTTGTTAAATCCCCCTCTTGGTGTGTATCCCGTCCGCCCTTTCTTGCGCCTGCGCAGTACGTCTTTTTGCAGCTACGGCCCATGGCCGGATGTGCCTGCGTCCATCATCCGGTTTAGCATTCTCGGTTAGTAATATGGATAGATCCTATTCTGAAGAGCAGCAATAAGAAGAAATGTGTGTGTTTTTACATTATAATGGTTTTAAGGATAAAACAGTCTTCATTGTAATTAGGTTTTTTTTTAACATTAGTTCTATTGGAAATTTCCAGGACCAAAAAAATTGTTTAAACAGAATTTTACCTGTACTCAAATTACATGAGGTGGTACAATTTAAGATGCACCGTAAACTAAGAAATGTTAATGAAGGCCCTTCTATAATGTATACATCTATATATTATAGCCCAATCTCAGTCATCTTATTCTTAATGCTTTTGGATATGGTACTACACATCTTTTCAGTGACTATCCTCTCATTCAGAAGGTCATTGAGTTCTTTTGTCAAAGAAACCTTGCTTGCAACAGTCCACTTTCTAAATTTGGTATTGTAAAATGCCACTGATGCAAAAAAACCCTGCATAACCATATCAAACACTGAAATTTAAATAGACTATGTCAGATACTTCACCTTAGTTCACTAATCTAGCTGTTTTCCAACAGAGTTTAATAGCTTTGGATCTTCCCATCATGAATCCTTGTTGATTGTTATTTATTATATATCATTGCAAGTAGTCTTGTAATCTATTTATAATAATAATAATAATACATTTTATTTATTCTACCTTTCTAAACACTCTAGGATACTGAACAATAGATAAAACACACATTATAAACAAAACTAAAAATGCAAATATTAAAACCAGACAGACCAATTATAATCAAAGAGAAAAAGCAGTCTTAAATAGATGAGTTTTAAGTTTAGATTTGAAAAGTGAGAATGAATCAATATTTCTAAGCTCAAATGGTAATGAGTTCCAAAGCTGGGGAGCAGAGCAACTGAATGCTCTGCTCCCAATGGTCGTAAGATGGACAAAGGGGACAGTCAAGTAGATGGAAGAAGAGGATTTAAGGGTGCGGGAGGGAATGGCAACATGGAGTTGGTCGGACAGATATGGAGAGGCAAGGTTGTGGATAGCCTTAAAAGTTAACAGAAGAATTTTGAATTGAATGCGGAACTTAACCAGAAGCAAGTGAAGCTGCTGCAAGACTGGAGTGATATGGTGAATAGAGGAGGGTTCTAGTAATGATATGGGCAGCTGAATTCTGGACCAGTTGAAGCTTATAAAGAGATTTGTGAGAAAGACCAAAGAAAATGGAACTGCAATAATCCAAACGAGAGATGACAAGGCTATGAACAAGGATAGCAGTTGTATGGGGAGTAAGGGAGAGGGAAATACAATTAATGTTACACAGGTGTAAATATGCAGACCGGGAGATGTTATTGATGTTGACACCCAGACTTTTAAATTGTGGGGAAGGAGAAACAGAGGAATTATTAATAACAAATGAAAAATGATCAGTTTTGGATAATGTTGATTTTGCATCAATGAGGAGAACCTCAGTTTTGTCACTATTTAATTTAAGAAAATTTGAAGAAAACCAGGATTTAATTTCTGCTATGCAGTCAATAAGGAGGAGGGTGGAAAGGAAAAAGTAGGTTTGCTAGTGAGGTAAAGCACTGGGTTAATCAGTGTAACAGTGGAAGTTAATTTTATATTTACGAAAGATATTGTCGAGGGGAAGGAGGTAAATATTGAAAAGGAGGGGCCCCAGGACAGAGCCCTGGGGCACACCTGAAGTAACAGAAGTGGGTGGTATATGAAAGTTTTAAGCTAAACAAACAGTGCGGCCTGAGAGGTAGGATCTGAACCAATCAGTGTGGCCTGAGAGGTAGGATCTGAACCAATATAGTGGAGTGTGGGTAATGCCAATTGAAGATAATCTATTGAGAAGAGTAGTGTGACAAATAGTGTCAAAGCCTGCACACAGTTCAAGGAGGATGAGAATAGTGATTAAACCAGAATCAGCGGCCATAAGGAGGTCATTAGTAATTTTGATAAGTGCCATTTCTGTTCTGTGGAGGGGGCGAAAATCAAGTTCATACAGATTATTTTGAGATAAATGAGAATGAAGTTGAATAGCCACTATTTTTTCAAGAATTTTGGAAATAAAGGGTAGACTAGAAAAAGGATGAAAATTACTGAAATTAGTAGGATTGGCACCAGGTTTTTCCAGTATTGGGGTTATTGTAGCAGTTTTAAAAGATGAAGGAACAGTTCCAGTGGTGAAAGATGAGTGAATTATAGCTGAAATAAGAGGAACCAAAGAAGGGAGGCAGACTTTAACCAGAATTGAGGGAAGGGGATCCAGTTGACAGGTGGATGGCTTAGACATACAGACGAGATCTGAGATGTCTGAAAAAGTAAGAAGCTGAAAAGAGGAAAATGAATGAGAAGGTGGATGAAATTCAAATGAAGTACTGGTGGAATCCGTACCAAGAGACTGGTGTATCCTCTGTATTTCTGTTTATAATTTGCACTAATTTTACAAGTAGAAAAAGTAAGGCTTATTGACCTTTAATGTTCCTTTTTGTAATTCATTTTGCTTCCCTTCTTGTGGACTTGTGAATCCTCACCAACAGTGCTGAAATGAATACCAAACTTCCATCCATCCATCCATCCATCCATTGTCTCCCGCTTATCCGAGGTCGGGTCGCGGGGTCAGCAGCTTGAGCAGAGATGCCCAGACTTCCCTCTCCCCGGCCACTTCTTCTAGCTCTTCCGGGAGAATCCCAAGGCGTTCCCAGGCCAGTCGAGAGACATAGTCCCTCCAACGTGTCCTGGGTCTTCCCCGGGGCCTCCTCCCAGTTAGACGTGCCCGGAACACCTCACCAGGGAGGTGTCCAGGAGGCATCCTGATCAGATGCCCGAGCCACCTCATCTGACTCCTTTCGATGCGGAGGAGCAGCAGCTCTACTCTGAGCCCCTCCCGGATGACTGAGCTTCTCACCCTATCTTTGAGGGAAAGCCCAGACACCCTGCGGAGGAAACTCATTTCAGCCGCTTGTATTCGCGATCTCGTTCTTTCGGTCACTACCCATAGTTCATGACCATAGGTGAGGGTAGGAACATAGATCGAGTGGTAAATTGAGAGCTTCGCCTTGCGGCTCAGCTCCTTTTTCACCACGACAGACCGATGCAGAGCCCGCATTAATGCGGATGCCGCACCGTTCTGCCTGTCGATCTCATGCTCCATTCTTCCCTCACTCGTGAACAAGACCCCGAGATACTTGAACTCCTCCACTTGGGGCAGGATCTCGCTACCAACCCTGAGAGGGCACTCACCCTTTTCCGGCTGAGGACCATGGTCTCGGATTTGGAGGTGCTGATTCTCATCCCAGCCGCTTCACACTCGGCTGCGAACCGATCCAGAGAGAGCTGAAGATCACGGCCTGATGAAGCAAACAGGACAACATCATCTGCAAAAAGCAGTGACCCAATCCTGAGCCCACCAAACCGGACCCGCTCAACGCCCTGGCTGTGCCTAGAAATTCTGTCCATAAAAGTTATGAACAGAATCGGTGACAAAGGGCAGCCCTGGCGGAGTCCAACTCTCACTGGAAACGGGTTCGACTTACTGCCGGCAATGCGGACCAGCTCTGGCACCGATCGTACAGGGACCGAACAGCCCTTATCAGGGGGGTCGATACCCCATACTCTCGGAGTACCCCCCACAGGATTCCCCGAGGGACACGGTCGAATGCCTTTTCCAAGTCCACAAAACACATGTAGACTGGTTGGGCAAACTCCCATGCACCCTCCAGGACCCTGCAATGGGTATAGAGCTGGTCCACTGTTCCGCGACCAGGACAAAAACCACACTGTTCCTCCTGAATCCAAGGCTCGACTATCCGACGGACCCTCCTCTCCAGGACCCCTGAATAGACTTTTCCAGGGAGGCTGAGGAGTGTGATCCCTCTGTAGTTGGAACACACCCTCCGATCCCCCTTCTGAAAGAGGGGGACCACCACCCCGGTCTGCCAATCCAGAGGTACTGTCCCTGATGTCCATGCGATGTTGCAGAGGCGTGTCAGCCAAGACAGTCCTACAACATCCAGAGCCTTGAGGAACTCCGGGCGTATCTCATCCACCCCCGGGGCCCTGCCACCAAGGAGTTTTTTGACCACCTCGGTGACCTCAGTCCCAGAGATGGGGGAGCCCACCTCTGAGTCCCCAGGCTCTGCTTCTTCATTGGAAGGCATGTTAATGGGATTGAGGAGGTCTTCGAAGTACTCCCCCCACCGACCCACAACGTCCCGAGTCGAGGTCAGCAGCGCACCATCCCCACCATATACAGTGTTGACACTGCACTGCTTCCCCTTCCTGAGACGCCAGATGGTGGACCAGAATCTCTTCGAAGCCGTCCGAAAGTCGTTCTCCATGGCCTCCCCAAACTCCTCCCACGCCCGAGTTTTTGCCTCAGCAACCACCAAAGCCGCATTCCGCTTGGCCTGCCGGTACCTATCAGCTGCCTCCAGGGTCCCACAGGACAAAAGGGTCCTGTAGGACTCCTTCTTCAGCTTGACGGCATCCTTCACCGCCGGTGTCCACCAACGGGTTCGGAGATTGCCGCCACGACAGGCACCGACCACCTTACGGCCACAGCTCCGGTCAGCTGCCTCAACAATAGAGGCACGGAACATGGCCCATTCGGACTCAATGTCCCCCACCTCCCTCGGGATGTGGTCGAAGTTCTGCCGGAGGTGGGAGTTGAAGCTACTTCTGACAGGGGGCTCTGCCAGACGTTCCCAGCAGACCCTCACAACACGTTTGGGCCTACCACGCCTGACCGGCATCCTCCCCCACCATCGAAGCCAACTCACCACCAGGTGGTGATCAGTTGACAGCTCCGCCCCCTCTTCACCCGAGTGTCCAAGACATGTGGCCGCAAGTCCGACGACACGACCACAAAGTCGATCATCGAACTGAGGCCTAGGGTGTCCTGGTGCCAAGTGCACATATGAACACCCCTATGCTTGAACATGGTGTTCGTTATGGACAATCCGTGACGAGCACAGAAGTCCAATAACAAAACACCGCTCGGGTTCAGATCGGGGGAGCCATTCCTCCCAATCACGCCCTTCCAGGTCTCACTGTCATTGCCCACGTGAGCATTGAAGTCTCCCAGCAGAACGAGGGAGTCCCCAGAAGGTATGCCCTCTAGCACCCCATCCAGGGACTCCAAAAAGGGTGGGTACTCCGAACTGCTGTTCGGTGCATACGCACAAACAATAGTTAGGACCTGTCCCCCCACCCGAAGGCGAAGGGAGGCTACCCTCTCTTCCACCGGGGTAATACCAAACTTCAAAGTCGAAAATTGTTGCAGAAATATAAAACCAGAAAAAGCTTTTATAAAAATGTTTTTTGAATGTGAAAAAGAAGAACAGCAAAAGGTGTCTTTCATCCATAAACATGGATAGGAAACACATCAAAAGCCAACTTTTTGTTCCTTTGCATCATAACGTTCAAGTTCACTATCTCTAAGGATTCACTCCTAACAACTGCAAAATGCATCCTTGTGACGGTGCAGGTCAGCTCCTGGCTCCCTCTTCTTATATGGGAGCCTCTTGAACTCAACACTATTGATAACGTAACCGAGATGAGCTTGGCAGATGAGGACAAAAAATAGTGTAAAAGTGATCAGTGCTTTTTTTTTTTTTTTTTTTTTTTTTAAAAAAGAAGTGTTCAAAAAGTGCAGTGCTCAGAAAATAGTTCAATAAATAACCCATAAAAAGGTACATCAGTGGAGGTTAAAATAAGAATAAATAAATCCATTAAAATGAGGTTAAAATCAACTGGCAGGAAACTGTCTTTACTATAAAGCCTTCTTTTTCACTGGCGGCTCACCTGCTTATCCCATACAGGCGTTGCAGCAGAGGAGTAACCCTTCTGACACATGCGGCTGACCTTCCTCAAGTCCAGGTCCCTGCCGTCCCATGGCTATGGCCTGGCTCCCTCTCTGGACCTAGGCTTGGGACCCCAACAGCCATGGCGCTCACGTTGGAGCTCTCCTCCCAAGCCTCCTCGACCCCTGCTGCCTTCCCAGTCTTCCACGGTGAGTCACTCCTCTTAGTGCACATTGATCTGGCTCCCCGAGTTGCTCAGCCAGAGTGATCACTCTTTCAGCCCCCTGGTCATCAGCCCCTCGCGCCGAGACTGCTCCCTTCTGCTCTCTCATACTGGATCCTTCCATGTCCTTTATTCTCTCTTTCTTTCTCCCTTTAACCTCCATCTTTTCTTTTTTTGATTTTCCCCTCTCGCACTCATACTTCCCTTATAAAATGGTACAGCTGGGCAATCAGCAGCTCCCAGTGTCGCAGATAATCCTACACCTGTGCAGTAAGTGTAGGGCTGTCTGTTTCCGTATCGCACACAGGAACCATTCGCCATGCTACCACACCCCCCCACATGAAGATGCAAAATGCAGCGATTTATTAAAAATGCCAGACAGCCACAGACCTCACTTTACCACAATCCTAACAGTGGTTACTCAAAATAGTGGCATCCATCATGAATAAATATACAACTACAATTAAAATTAATACATTACACAATGTAGCAAACGACTAAAAATGTGAACGAATTCCTGGACTCACAAACCTCCAAACTTGACAGTCAACATGATAGGTCATTATGGATTAGCCTACTATCACACACACTTATTAAACACACACATACAGAAAAAATCTAATGGTACTCACACCTAAGTACTGATTATGAGTGATGACTGCACAGCCTATCACCCCTCAGTGCTCCATATATGGACTCATTAGCTTTGGCCTGAGTGAATCACATAGGTGTCCTCTATACACTAGAGGTTGATACACCTTGATTAAATTAAATGGTGCATTACTCACTACTGTGCTGCTCACTACTGGAGTTGTCCATCCTCAGCTGGAAGCACAGTGGGGAAAATAAGTGGCTTTCTGCCCACACCAGCTGCATTATATTATCTTAATTATCTCTAACATAAGATTAAATATGGATTACACATAAAACAAAAAGAACCTTGCAAAAAATACATAGTATAATGAACTACTAAAGCATAAATAATAAATTCTCAAAGTGTTGCTCTGTATGAAACAAATTCTAGAGTTCACATACAGTTCATCATAGCTCTTCTGGGCAAAATTTGCAGCAAAAAGCATTCTGCTATGGCCTTCCAAGCAAAATGTCTGCAATCCTAAAGCGGCACCTTTAGCTTGTCAGGACAATAACCAAAACAGCAGAAAGAGTGGACTAGAAATCAAGATGAACCTGAGAATGAAAATGATAAAAAGCCAAGAAAAAACACAAAATTAACCATATGTAACATATCAGAATACTTTCTACATTCCAAGAAAACATTTGCAAATCCAGTTTTGTAATTTCCATATTGACCCTAAAACCAGGAATTTATAGCTTGCTTAGCGAATGTAGAAGTCCAAATAAAAGTAGATGTTGGTTGGGGTCATTTATCTTCTCTTATTCTGCATTCAGAAAAGTACACTAGCATGAGATTTACATTTATAAGAAGTTTAGAAATACTCTTATTTTCCCTAGTTTCAAATATTAAAATCTCATTTCTTGTTTTACTTTTATTTATTTATTTGTTTTTTGTTTGTTTGTTTTTCTAAGCAGTTTGTCTCCTTAATTGTAACCTCATAATTACAAACAAAACGTTTGTAAAAGCAAAATAGAAATCATGATTCTGATGTCAATGTGAATTTTAAAACACTAAGATAATAATGCATTAACCCCATGTAACATACATAAATAAATACTATATAGTTTCACTCAGCACATTCTTTTTCATGTTCTCTTCTCGTGGACTGTGTATTTGTTGTCAATAGTGTCATTCTTGCTCAATTCTACCCTCTCTGGACAGTCTTGCCTCCCCTTTTGTTTTGCTTTTTTGGTTTCACTCAGCATATTCTTCTTCATGTCTTCTTCTTGTGGACTGTGTATTTGTTGTCAATAATATTATTCTTGCATAATTCTATCCTGTCTGGACAGTCTTTCCTCCTCTTTTATTTTGTTTTTTTTTTAACTTTTCAGCACTGCTGGAGGTCAAGATTACTCTTCTCCTTTGGTTCTTGTTCCATGGGAAGAAAAGACTCATTATCTTCAACTTGCTGATATTGTTCATATTGAGAGCAAACCAAAAACTTTAAGCATCTAATGGAAAGAGAAAAAAGAGAGATGCATTATTTGCAAGTAGAATTACCAAGAAAAAAGTAGAGAATATAGTAATTATCAAACAGTGTTGTAGGGTTATTTATCAGTAAACCATTTTCCCATATACAGTACTGAATGAGACCTTTATCAGGTACACTTTCTTGACTTAAGAAATGTCAGTAGATTTGAAATATAAGAGTGAACCTATGAATTTTAATAACTTGGAAATCAACTAAATTACAAGGTGCAAAACTGAAATATAATAGTTCAAGGCCAAAGTGGCTGAATCTGCAAAGAAAACAATAATCCATACCCTCCTAGCTATACAATGCAATGCTCAGTAAACTTCACAAATTCATATATCAGGTTTATTCCTTTTTTTGCGGGTTTATTGATTGGTTCTTCAGAATCCAGTGTATAGTTTACATGTGTTCCTGTTTAAAAGAAGACTCTGATTACCCTCAGTAAAAGAAGTGCAACCTGAACTGTATGCTCATATCTGTTTGGCAGAATAATACAAAGGCTCTAATGGACTATTGGATACACATTGGTCCAAAGATTTGCCTGGCTTGCACTGGGTTTCATGGGACTTTTGTTAAAAGCTTATTTGTTTTGGTTATTATCTTGGTATATTAGAACATTGGAACAATCTAGATGAAAATGGATCATTCAGCCGAACAAAGTCCTATCCAATTAATTATTCCAAAGTAACACCAAGGCTAGTTTTGAAGGTCTCAGAAGTTTTACTGTCTACCACACTACTTGGTAACTTATTCCATGTGTCTATGGTTCTCTGTATGAAAAAAAAACTTCTTAGTGTTTGTGCAAAATTTATCCTTAGCAAGTTTCTAGCTGTGTCCCGGTGTTCTTCCTGAACTCTTTGTAAAGTAACAGTCTCAATCCACCATACTAATTCTCTTCATAATTTTAAGCACTTCAATCATGTCTCCTCCTACTCTCTTTTAATTTCCTTTTGCTTAAACTGCTCAGTTCTTTTACACAATTTATCCCCTATAGCCTCTAATCAGCCTAGTCCCTAATATCTGGAATTTTCTAGCATTGCTATGTCCTCTTTTTAGCCTGGAGACAAAGCTGTACAAGGTACACCAGGTAAGGTCTAAGAGAGCATTATAAAGCTTGAGCATAACCTCCTTGGACTTATACTTTACACATTGTGCAACATAACCTAACATTCTATTAGCTATTTTAATGACTTCCGAATACTGGCAGTTGATAGAGACAAGTCCACTAAATCCTTCTCATTAGGTGTACTTTTAATTTTCAGACATCTCATTGTATATTCAGACCTCTTATTTTTTCTTCCTGTGTGTATGTTCTTGGCCTTCAGCTGAGTATAGCCACATTTTGGATGCTTTGATCTGGCTTTGTATTCTTAATTGAAGCTTTTTTAGATGGCTGACTAACCCCACCAGTAAACAATATTCCAGTGATTCTTTAGAGCTGCTGGAGATTTTGTCAAGTTCATTGACCTGTCTGCAATGCAATGACTGCTGAGAAGATTCCTCCTCCAAAAAGCTGTGGAACTTTAGGGAAGGTCAAAACTGTTTCTATCAAAGAATGCTTAAGGGTTGTGGGGCAGTTGTTGGGGAACAGGGGTGCCTGCTAAAATATATAAAAGTATTAACTGCCTTCAATGAGCTAGGCGTAATAAAACAGTTTGGAAGGTTTGTGCTCCTTCATAGCCTAAGATCACCTATTCTGTTACAATGTACACATATAATGAGTATACTGCATAGTAAAAACCTAACACAAGACACAAGCTTAACTTTGGCATTTACTATCAAGTGACTGAGAGCAAGTAAGAATAACTGTTGTAACAATGAAACTAAGCTGGTAAAAACAGTATTTAATATAAAATAATCAAATGATCAGCCTTTCCAAATTACTTTTCATAATGACTATTTTTCTTAACAGATTTACACAGTAGCTCTCATTAGAAAACAAGATCAGTACTCTTAGATAAATCAGTACTCAAAAATATAAACAAAATGTCACCGAAATGAGAATAAAGAGAAAAAATATTTTTTGTACTCACAGTCCAATGACAATTACGATCAGGATGATGACTGCAATAAACAATACCCCTAAGATTATCTCATATGTAGCAAATTTTGCTGGAACTTAAAAAAATAAATATTTTAGATTTTTATCATTATACCTCATTAAGGAATATGCATTAATAAACATTTTAAAAACTCTGAACTATAATAATCTCTATCTCTATAATCTCTGAATGATGACAATGTTTTTCACAGCTCCCTTCAATATGTCCTCCCTCCATAATCGCACAGGCGAATATATAATACAAATATATGACTATATATGCAACTCAAAGTAATATATACAGGAGGAAACAGTTCAAATGAAAATGCTTAATAATAATGTTAAATAAAAATAAACAGAACATCTTGCTATATGACCTTTATATCCACAAGTGAACCTCAATACTCATTATTATTTTTAAGAAAAAAAAAAGTACAAAAAATAAAAATAAAAAAGTCAGGTATTCAAAACTTACCACACTCTATTCGAGATGTTGCGCCAACATTCTTTGTAAGGTAATTGCTGTTACATGATATACAGGATTCCTTTCCATACTCACTATTGTAGGTGCCATGGGGACATTTGGTGCAAGATGGCAAAGTTGCAGAACTAAATGTACCTTGTTTACACACCACTGTAAAAAGAAAAAAAATGAAAATGAGTTGCATTTTGGTAAGATATTATTGAATTATTAACTAACATCAAGATTTGACGTAAATATGGCTCAACATTCATTTCCACTTTGTAAGTAAAGACTAACTGAATAAGTGCCTTTCAGTTCTACTTGTTTTTGTCTAGCATATTTGCAAGCCAAGAACCATGAATTTTTTTATAGCCTAAAATTATGCAACATTTTTTTAAAAGGTAACTAAAACAAATAAAAACCTGTAGAAACAAAACATTTGTTGATCTGGTATTATAAAGTACCAGTAAATCCCTGATTCTCTAAAGAATCGCAAATCCAAGAATGGGAATTACTTTCTGTTCTCTCCAATCTTTGTAGGGATGAAAAATCATGGAGGGTGGGAGTGTCCTGGGAAAGTTTTCATTTAATTAAATAAATATATTTATACTAAAGCTGTTTCTTTTTGGAGCTGTGACTCCTTCGGTTCTGGTGTTTCAGAAGTGCATTGTAGGCGTCTTTGTTCATTGTTTTTATCTATGCAGCCTCGTTTTTGTTTTTCTATGGGTGTGTTGTTAGCTAGAAGTCGTTTGCTGTTAGGAATCATAATTGAACTTACTTTTAACACTGAATTACCTTAATGTGATTTAAATAAGCCACACTGACAGCTGCCACACTGAGTGCTGGCACAGTGGATTAGAGCACACTGACTGGTGGCACTGTGTAGTGGAGTAGCTGCTGGTACTGTGGAGTGGAGAACACTGACCGCTGGTACTGTGGAGTAGCTGACTGCTGGCACTGTCAGTAGTCACCACTACCTCAAGTTTAAATACATAGACATACACTGCTGTACACCGCTGTATATAGATAGACGGCGCATTGACTGTGTTTCCCAGTAGACACGATACGTCAGCGCGTCAGCCTTATTGCAAGTGGCAAAAGTGCCATTTAAACTAATACAGGTAGACATGGAAACCGGGTTTTCTGATGAAAAAACAATAACGTTTAAAACAGTATCGTTTACATACAACAGATTTTGGCGAATCACTTAAATGCAATTATTTATATCCATTTATACACTAATAATGGCAATTATTAAATAATAATAATTATAATTATTATTATTAATCATTCCTCCCATATAAGTAACATTTCGGGGACTGCCTTCTTCTATCTTCGAAACATTTCCAGACTTTGTCTTGTTCTTATGCAACACAGTACTGAAGTATTGGTTAATGCCCGAGTCACCTCACGTATAGATTACTGTAATGCTATTCTATCTGGCATCCCACAAAAACGTATCCATCGCTTACAACTGTTTCAAAATTCTGCTGCCAGGATAATATCCTGCTGTTGTAAATCCACTGAACATATTACACCTATTCTCTCTCAACTTCACTGGCTCCCTGTTAACTACAGAATACAATACTAAATACCGCTCTTAACATTTAAAGCTCTCCACAACCTCACTGATTTCCTCCAGACTTACACTACTCTCGCTCACTCAGATCCTGTAATTTGAGAGTATTCAGTCTGCCAATATGGTGCAGCCGTAGTTTGTGGAAGACAGACACAACTAAAGACATGAGCATAAAATGATGGTTGTCAATTTCAAACTGTGTTTCCTCAATGTGCTCCTTGAGAAAAAAACATCATCAAGTTTGAGAAATGTTAATAGGTAACAACAATCTACATAGTTAGTGACTGTAGTACTAGGGTGTTGTACCGTGTTAGCCATTATGAATGTAGAGAAAAGCCAAGCAAAATGACACCTTTTATTGGCTAACTAAAAAGATTACAATATGCAAGCTTTCGAGGCAACTCAGGCCCCTTCTTCAGGCAAGATAGTTAGTGACTAAATACGTTTAGCCAAAACGTTGTTTGGAGGCTCACTTGAGCACATAAATGCATAGCTTTGCTAGCTTAGCCTGGCTTAGCTAAAGTAAAGATTATAAAACGGGATTTTCTAATGGCCACATATAACCAAACACAATTGTTCAGCCTTACCTATGAAATGTAATCCCCCGGGATCTGGTTTGGAGGGTACAGCGGTTTGTACAATCCCAAGCAGCACATTATTCATTATTTCACTCCACAGCAGTGCCACTCACAATATGGCAGCGAAGTTTATGTACGATTCTGCTAGTCATGAGGCGTCTAGTTATTCTATGTCTATGTTTAAATATGTCACCATGGCAACTTGTTGGCATGCATGCTTTACCTCAAGTTTAGTTTTCAGGTTGTGTTGTGTTGTTTGGGTGCCACTTACTGACTCTGGGAAGCCGCTGGGTTTGACGCTGGGGCGCTGTGCGAGTGCCAGTGCGCTTTTGGCACGGGTTACGTCTGGCATCCGTGCATATATACAACCTTCGTAAACATTACTAAACAAAGGTTTTATACGCGGTGGTGTGTGCATTCGGGCGACAGTTGTATTGTGTCCTGAAGTTTAGTTTACAGGTTGTGTTGTGTTGTTTGGGCGCTACCTACTGAGTCTGGGAAGCCGCTGGGTTTGACTCTGGGGTGCTGAGTCGCAGTGCGTGTGTGCTTCGGTGCATCTGGCGTCCAGCGTCCGTGCATATATACAACCTTCGTTTAGTAATATAGATGTCTTAATCATACCACAGCAGTTTATGCATCCACGTTGGTCGCTTTCTTGCCCAAATCCTGGCTTACAGTGTTGAATTGTAAACCTTGTCAATGAGTCATTCAGGTGGAGTAACCTGAAGATATCTGGGATTGTGGCATTAAATTCATTGTAGCTGTGGAAGAACTCTTCTATTAATAAGTAGACCTATAAGGTGAGAATAGAAGATGTTACATAGAGTAGTACTGCAATTTTGATAATGATAAACATACTACAGCTTTAAATAGGGAGTCACAAAAATACAAAAATGTAATTTATGATAGTGGTTCTGCAACAAAACATTGTTCTACACTTCTGTGCATACAGTATATGCTTTAAGATAAAAATGCACTGCATAGACTGTGGCAAAACCATCAAGTGAGCTTACATTACTTTTAAGATATAACTACTGTGATATTTTAGAAAACACTTGTATAAGGGATAAAACTTAAAAGTAATATTAAGTTTTTCAGGCCATTCTTTAATCAGTTTCAAAAGCAAATATGGGCTAAGCTCATCAGCCCTGAATGGGCCAATTGCATACTATGGTATTCAACACAGTATAGCATATTGCTATAGCAATATTATTGCAATGCAATTCTTTTGTCTAAGTAACATTGAATGAAAACTCAGTAAGACATGAATCATTAAATATAATGTCAATTGTTTAAGGTTACAAGATACAGTATGAAAACAAAAATAAATGTTATTATTATTTCAGCCTTACAACAGTACATTTCAGCTATGGCTATAGTAAACTCATTAAGTGAAGCATTTAAGTATTAAAGCACACAGTTCTTGAAATACCCTTGCAGAGTATATGCTCGAGGTACATCAGAATCCAAATCATTAGAACATTTTTTTTACAAAAATTTATGGAAAACACTCTAGTTAAATGCTTTATCTACAGATTCAGTTGAGAATAAATGTTACATTCTGTGTGTGGCCTACTATTGATGTGTTGTGTTTATATTCTTTTGTTTAGGTAAGATTATACTTTTATTTGTTAAAACCACTGACAGGTGAAGTGAATAACATTGATTATCAAGTTATAATGGCACCTTTCAATGGGGATGGGATATATTATGCAGCAAGTGAACAATCAGTTCTTGTAAATTATGTGTTGGAAGCAGGAAAATTGGGCAAATGTAATGATCTGAACAACATTAACAAGAACACACATTGCATTGCAGCTTGCCCATATTGACCCCTGTACACCACCGAAAGCACCTACAATGAGCATATGAGCATCAGATCTGTACCATGGAGCAATGAAAGAAGGTAGCCTGGTCTGATGAATTACATTTTCTTTTAGATCATGTGGATGGCAGCAGGAAGCACGATGGGAAAAAGTCAAGCCTGTGAAGCCAGTGTGATTCTCTGGGCAATGTTCAACTGAGAAACCTTTCATCCTGACATTCATGTGAATGTCACTTTGATAATTAACATCTTTTTTTTTCTTTTTTTTATTGATTTCAATTAGAAGCCGATAACATTCCATACAATCATGTCAAGCTTAACAAAGCAAACAAAGCAAAATTCAACCCCAACCAAGCGAAAGAGAGGAGAGCAAGCAATCAAAGCTGCTCTATAAAAGGATCAAGAAAGGAAGGTGTAAGAGCCAATCTTAGAAAGTTAATGCTTCAAGTTAAACTTGTGTTTGCTTAATTTGAATAGAACAGAATTTTCTCTCATAGCTATAGATTATGGTGTAGCATTTTCCCCCTGTAAGTTAATATGAGATAGAACTTTCTTAGCTATACAGTATCTGTAATACAGTATGTTAATTAAGGTGGTGTGTGTTTGGAATAGTCCCATACCTAGCATTGACTGAAAGATCCATTTACAGTTTGTAAATGGGATAGACATGCAGATTTTTTGACCGTTTAGAAATAGTTCAACTGTATGAGCAAATTTAAAGAATGAAACAAGATATAAAAGCTTTAAACAAAATTTTTCTTAAACAAGAACTTTTTTTTCTTTGCTATATCAATTTACCTCTATTTTTGTGTGAACTGTTTTACTTTGAAATTTTACTAAAACTTTTAAAAACGAAGATATTTTATCTTTGGAATCATTTCAACATGTCAAGCTATTGCCAGAATTCCATTAAGCAAACTAAAGTTATAGAACTTTAGTAATTTTGGATAAACGCACCTACAGAAGGGTATCCTTTTCCCCGAAATGGGAGCTTATTCTAAAATGTTATTGATTAGATCCTGCCACATTTTTAAAAAGTTTTGAACAGATCCTCTAAGTGAGAATTAGATTTTCTCCAATTTCAAGTAGTATAGAACATCAGTTACCCACTGACTTAAAAGTGGTGGGGTGGGATTCTTCTAGTTGAGCAAGATAAGTCTACATGCCAATAGTGAAGTAAAGGCAATTAGAGTTTGTTTGTTCTTCTCCACTTTAAGCCCATCTGGGAGTACACCAAACACAGCTATTAATGGATTAGGAGGGATTGTGACACTGAGGCTGTCTGATAGATATACAAAGAGTTTTCTCCAAATGTTGTTAATTTTGGTGCACGCCTAGAACCTGTGGCCTAGTGAGGCTGGGGCTACACATTCACAGGTTGAATCTTGTCCAGGAGACATTTTGGACAATTTTAAAAGAATACTTTGCGAATATATAGCTAGAGTGTATTCTGTGCATGGCTGCCTTCCACTCCTTATCTGAAATATTAAGTGTCAGATCCTTTCCCCAATGTACTCTGGAGTCTTTGAAAGGACGAGATTTTAAAATATTTTTATAAATTATAGAGTCTTCAAGACTGATCAATATTTCTTCTGAAATAGAACAAGGTGGGAAGTGAGGAAAATTGGGCAGGTTCCGTTTAGCAAAGATTATAGCCAGTGGAAGAATTGTGTTGATGAGAAACTGAATTTGAAGCGTAATTGTTCATATGTATTGTGGCAGATTGCTGGGGTTCTTACCTGGCCGGGATGCCTGGAGGGACAGGAAAGGGACTTAAACAGCATCCGGGTCATGAGAGGGCAGCTGCCCTGGACTAGGAGAGGACCACGGGAGAAGAGTAAAGGGGATTTAACTCATTGGGACCCGTGGCCTCCGCCAGGGGGCGCCTCAAGCCTCGTTGGACCTGGAGAATTGTCACTTCCGCCACACCAGGCAAGATGGTGGATAAACCTGCCAGGGACGCCCAGAGTGCTTCTGGTGCAAAGGGCAGCACTTCCGCCACACCAGGAAGTTCTGCCGGAAGGTCGTCGTCAGCCACCTGGAGCACATCCAGGTGGGAATTAAAGGGGCCGCCTTCCAACAGTTGAGGAGCCAGAGTCGGGAGTGGGAGTAGGACAAAGCTCCCTGGAGGAGATAGGCGGCCAAGGATTGGACTAAAAGGACTTTATTGGGGTGATTAATTGCTGTGTGCATTGTGTGGTGTTTGGGACTGTGTTTATTTATGTTTAATAAACGTGTGGTTTTTATAAAGATGTGGTTTCCGACTGGTGGTGTCGGGGCAAATCTCACAGTATCTATGCACAGGTCTTTTACTGTTTTAATCCCGGACATTTTCTAGACATTAAATAGTGTATAAATTTGAGGGTAAGAGGGTGGAAAAAGTCGGTTGTCATATAGAGGTGCAACAGATACGTCCCATCTACCTTAAGATTGTTGCTGACTAAGTACATCCTTTCATGGCAAAGGCCTGCTTCATCAGGATAATGCACCCCTGCCACACTGCAAACAATTATTTAAAAATAGCTTGAGGAGCATGACAGATCCGCCTAATGTCAATCTTATTGCGCATTTTTAGAATGTGTAGGAAAAAAAGTCCAATCCATGGAGACCCCCTGGTAATGTACAGGACTTTAAGGATCTGCTGCTATCGTCATGGTGTTAGATATCACGGGACAGCTTCAGAAGGTTTATTAATATTATAATAGAAGCAAACAACAACCACCCAAAGTCACATAAGAACTTCTGGCTTGGAAAATAGAAATTTGCTGCTCTCAATAACAGGGTTGTAGGTGGCAGTAAGGTATATATATATATAATATATTTAGTTTATATATATATATTTAGTTATTAACATTTGAATAGAGAAGGTCCACATGAATGGAACATGCTGAATAAAGTGTGTTTCTTGTTTCAAATCACCAGAATTCAGAATGCTGGTGTAACTATTGAAGAATATAAACATACGATGGCAGCAGACTGATGCATTGACTCGGTGCTCCCAAAAGCAGACACCAGGACTTAATACATTTTAGAGTCAAATATTACAAACATGCAATGAAGGATTTAAATAGCATTCTACCAGTTTTTAATTTTATACCACTGGAGATCATACATAGTCTGGCATG